>NW_026962612.1:205000-237500 GCF_032445375.1 Bacillus rossius redtenbacheri | reverse complement strand
AAAATTTCTTTAACGCAGAATAATTAGAGCCCCGCTGGGCCAAAAGTTCCTTTGACGCAATATAATTAGAGCCCCGCTGGGCCAAAAATTTCTTTGACGCAATTTAATTAGGGCCCCGCTGGGCCAAAAAGGGGTGTCCTGGGCATGTCAGTCATTGGCTAGTCCAATGCTGAATATTTGCACCACAGGACGTAGATAGGCACATCGGGCCAGTAAAGTCTAGTAGTTTTGTTAATTTGCCCCTCGTATACGGGATGTGTGGAGTCTAGTTTAACCTGGCTTAGGCAAGTCGCGGTTTTTTAAATTGTCGCTGGACAGCTGGGTCGTAATCGGGGATATTATTAATAAATAAATTAGGATGAGCCGGGAGTTGGCCATAAAAAGACCTATTTTGGCGTTTTATGAAGTCCGAAACATATTCTACTTTAAGGAGCTGATGTACTGCTAAATTACTAGTATACCAGTCGCAATCGGCGATTACTCGCAGGAATCTATTTTGTGTGACTTGGAGCTTCTTTATGTGCGACTTGGCCGCATAGCCATAAATCTCGCAAGCATAGAGGAGTTGAGGGCGAACTATTTGTAAATATAATTGAAGTTTCTTCCTTCTAGGGAATTGAGGGGCCTTAAACATTGGGTATAAAGATCTTAGAGTTCCGAGAGCAATCCTTGTAACTTTAGTAACCTGATGTTTCCAGGTGAGACTCGGGTCGAGAGTTAGGCCTAAATATCGCACCGATTTTTCAAATGGAATTGCTTGATTAAATATTTTGAGTTCGCGATCAGGAACTGTACGTTTTTTTGTTAAAACTATGGTAGTAGATTTGGCGCCATTAATTTTTATGCGCCAGCGAGTGTACCATTGTTCGAGTGACGTGAGCTGCCTTTGGACAATAGTTAGTGCAAAATTTAAATTGGAAGATTGGTAAACTACCGCAGTGTCGTCCGCATAAAGCTGCACATGAGCATGTTCGCGCGGTATATCGGCTGTATACACATTATAAAAGAAGGGAGAGAGGGGTGAGCCCTGCGGTACCCCAGCTGTGAGTTCCCGAGTAGAAGACCTCGCCCCATCTATCGCGACAAAAAATTTTCGGCGCCATAAATAATGGGCCACCAGATGAATATATGTGTCCGGAAAATTAAAAGTCACAAATTTTTTAATTAGGCCAGGAATCCAGACTTTGTCGAAAGCTTTCTCCGCGTCTAGCATAGTTGCTACTGTGAACTTCGCTCGCGAGTTAAATCCATCAGTGGCATCTTCAACAAGCTTGATTAATGGATGAGATGTGGAGTGGCCACTCCGAAAACCGAATTGATTATCTGGGATAATGTTATGTTGGTCGGAATGCTCTTTAAGTCGTTTTAATAAAATTTTTTCAAAAATTTTGCTAGTGCTATTTAAAAGGCTAATAGGGCGCCTATTTTGCGGTAAAGACGCATTTTTCCCTGGCTTTGGAATCGTAATTACTTTCGCGAGTTTCCACTCGGAAGGATAAGTTTTTAAAATAAAAATAGCATTCAAAATATTTAAAAGATATTCGAGTGCTGAAAATGGTAATTTTTTGAGTGATTCGAAATTAATTCCATCAGGTCCGCCTGCTTTATTTTGAGGTCGCGATTGAATTGTTCTTAATAGTTCGTGAATTGTTATAAGTTCCGGCTCTATTTGCGTGGCTGTTTGTAGGTAATTATTTACCGCGACTGTAGTGGTTCGAGTAAATTGAGGGTCGTTTACATCCTCATTCGGCGAAAATTGTTTCTCAAAAATATCCGCGATCGCATTTGCCTTGTCGGCCGCGTCATATTTTATGCCCGTGTCCGTAATTATTGCGGGAGTAGAAATAAATTTATTATTGCCTCTTAATGTGCGCGTGAGGCGCCACATTTGCCGAGGCTGTGTAGCGACTTCCGTTACTAGATTCCCGAATTTATCTATTTTTAATTGTTTAAGTTTTCGAGTAACTTGCGCTTTTAGGCGATTGTATTCCGTCCTGGCTTGCGGTGTTCGCGTTCGCTGATAGTTATTTCGCGCCTGACGTTTTAAAATGATTAAAATATCGACATCTGGATAGTTAATTCTTGTAAATTCTCTTTTGTTCATTAATTTCGTGTGTGTTTTGCGCACGTCTGTAATCGTGTCAGTAAACAATTTAACATGCGTGTCAAGTTCTTCGGGAGTGTTTATCGTCGGTGGTTCAATAAAAATTGTTTCTAAATCATCGCGAAATTTGTCCCAGTCGGTAACTCCGAAAGTTCGGTTAAAAATGGCCGCGCAAAACTGGGCATCAAAAGTCAATTGTATTAATACAGGAAAATGATCGGAGTCTAACTCATCTAATTTTTCGGAAGTAACTTGTGCTCCCGGAATGTTGGTAAAGGCTATATCTAAAATTTCCGGCATGCCCCCATTAGTTGGGTAGCTAGTCGGCGAATTTGGAGCAAAAATTTCGTAATTATTTCGAGCCGCATGCTCAGTTAAATTTCTCCCCGCTGGGTTTGTATTTCTGCAACCCCAGTCTTCGTTTTTACTATTTAAATCACCAGCTATGAAAAAGTGCTGCATTGGATTTATTAGTTTATTTAAATCGCTAATCAATAAAGGCTTGTTCGGTGGTTTATAGACTGCCGACATACAGACGTGCGCATTTTTGTTACGAATATTTATGCTGGTGGCCTCAATGTGCTCTAAGCCAGTTATTTTTATAGGGTGATGATTTATGCCGTGCTTAATGAGAATGGCTGTACCGCCCCCTAGGGTGTCGCGGTCGGTTCTATAGGTTGTATAACCACTGATATTAAAACGATGGTGAGGCCTTAATTTTGTCTCCGAAATTAATGCCACATCTATCCCGTATACGAAAAGACATTGTTCTAATTCGTAGGATTTGGCACGAATGCCATTTGCATTAAAATTAAGGATTTGTAGTGTTTTCCCCCTGTCTACAGCCATTTACTGAAGCACTTTCGCGAGGGCCTCCAGCAAAATGGTCTGACGCTGTTTTGTATTTTGCGCGGCGCGGATGCGAGGGTAATATGGCTCCAAGGCCTGAACCAGGTTCCAGTAATCGCAGAGGCGGAGAATTTCAGCGAGTTCCCCCAGGCCTGTCACGGTTCTAGTTTCGTTTGCTTCTATCTGTGCTGCTGTTCGCTGCTCGCTCTTTTCTACACGCGCCTGAACGATTTCCTCGGCTGTGCGGCGCGGTGCACTGGGCCCAGCGACAGTGGAAGCGAAGGTCGCGCGAGTTTCCTGTCTGCTCGGTTGGCTGCCCTGCGCCCCGGTATGCGTGACGTCAGCGCGCGCAGCTACCTGCCCGGCCACCTGTGCGGGCCGTCGCGTAGGTGCCGGGGGGGGGAAGTTCGCGTGTGTCGCCTCTGGCGCGGGCGCTCGCGGCGCAACACGGGCTGCCTTCTGCGCTGCCTGCTCGGCTAAAATCTGCTTTCTAGCCTCGACGCGGTTTAAATATACCGGGCACTGCTTCCAGGCCGCGGTATGCCCTGTCGCATTACAGTTCGTGCACACTTTAGGCGCCTCCTCGGGGAGTGTGCACTGATCGCGAGGATGCGGGCCCGCGCATCGGATGCACTTAGGGACCTGACTGCAGTTCCCTGTCGTGTGGCCGAAGTCGCCACATCGCCTACACAGTGGGATGTCTTCCGGCCGGTTGCGGTATTTTTCTACTTTAATACCACTTGTGTAGTATAAAGTCTTAATTGAGTAGATGTCCCGCGCACTCGGGGCGACAGTGACAATAAACGATGATGACGGTTCGTAGGATTCACGGCCCGTATTTCTGTCAGTGAACTTGAAACTTAGTTGTTTGACGAACGTGACCTCGAAACCTAAGGCACGAAGTTCTGTTTTGAGAGCCTCCACTGGAGTGAAGCGACTGAGGTTCTTAATTACTACCTTTTCGCCGCGCTCGCTTGGCTGGGAGAAGGTGTGATGCGGAATGTTGTTGGCTCTGAGCCAATTGACGCCTTTTATTTCGTCGGCCTTTGAGTCAAAAGCGACCTTGACCTCTTGCCTCTTAGAAATTGTTAATCGGTTTTTGATACCGAGCTGCGCGAACACAGGCCCGATATTGCCGACCACTTGAGAATTTTTTATTACAAACGGCACTCGTTTGTAACGCGGGGCTTCGTGCCCTTGAGGTTGTTCGCTGCTGCTCGCGCCTGCATTATTTGATTTTCGGACTCGGCGCTTCTGAACAGTGAAGCCCTCGTCATCCTCACTTTCGCTACCGTTTTCGCTAGAGTTGGGGTCCTGCGCCCCTGAAACTTTTTTTGCATTGCTGCATCCTGGCTCGCTGCCTTCATGAGTGCGTTTAACGGCCGTGCCGCAGTCCATACGCTCCTCCTCCTCTCCTCCCATCGCAGTGGGTTGGCACCCTGCTTTGAAAAAAGCAGGGACCACCGTGGTAGCCCTGTTCGCGGTGTCGCGCGTCGCAGTTACTGTCCGCACTAACGCAGCCTGCCTACCCGACCTGTCACCTTCACACTGGCCACTGACCTGAGCTCCCTATGTAGAGAACCAGGCTAGGCTAAGAGTAGGACGTCCTACTCGTACCAGTGCGCGGTAAAGAGTGTGGCGCCCCGGCCGCTGGAAATTACTTTTGTTACACGTCCCTCCGCGGAGCGCGACCAATCACGAGCCGCGGAGCGCTCCGATTGGTCGCGCAACAAGAAGCCAAGAAAACTTTTCACGAAAAAAATTCAGTTCCCGTCTCACTCACTCTCACTCAGTTGTTAGCTGTTCGTGCAGTGAGCATGTAGTTTCTGCGCTGCCACAGAGAGCATATTCAGTTAGATTTCCACCCCCAGTTTTTACGACCGCGTCGTGCGACGGATAGGCTTGTATATATGAGTGTGTGACACCCAGAGGCGCAGCGCCTCGTTGCCTAGCCGCGGCCCTGGCTAACTCAGTCCCAGGGTCGTAGGTCAGTGGGTGCTCCACTCCCTTCCTTTGTGGTAGGCGTTCCGTAATAATTCCCTAGCTTCAAATTTTTTCGTAAAAATGGCAACAGGCCAAGTTAGCCAAATGGACATCACTGCTAGTGACCGAGCAGGCGTTAAAAGGTCCAGCAATGAGCTAGATGACCGCGCGGCTAAATATCTCAGTATAGGTCAGCAACCAGGGCCCTCACATGCCCCCCAGTTGCCAGACAACTGCATGGCAACAGCACCGGCTGCCACGGCCTTGCCGGCACCGGTAGCTGTTAGCCAAGGCACACAATCTCAACCTCAGACACAGGCGGACCCCCCCATCTACAAGTCCGCCCCCATAACAGTGTGGCACAATGCAAAAGTGCCCTACGAATGCTTGTACGACAAGCTCGTGCAACACCACATCAAATTCATGGCAAAAAACACTCAGAGGGGTACTATGTACCACTTCGCTTCAGTCCCCATGTATCATGAGGGACTCAGAATCATCTCAGAATCCGGGGTCGAATTCTTCGTAACCCGCGCACCAGAGGACAAGCCCCTCAAGTACGTCCTCAAGGACATTCCTGCCGGCACCAACATCAGCCGCATCACCAGCGACCTTCTGGCGCAACATGTCCCTGTCGTAGTCATTCATCAAATGTATGACTTCAACAGGCGCGCCCTCAACATGTTCCTGCTGGATGTGCCGCAGGGCAGCGAAGATAAAATCAACCAAATTAAATATGTATTTGGACTCAGAGTACGCATTGTCGACTACCTGCACCCAAATGCGCCATTGCAGTGTGGCAACTGCTGCCAGCTCGGGCATGTGTCTAAGCAATGCCATTTCAGGATCGCGTGCCCCCAGTGTGCAGGGCCGCACAAGCACCAACAGGGCTGCTCAAATCCGCCAAAATGCGTAAACTGCCAACAGGGCCACAATGCCAGATTCAGGGGCTGCCCTGAGTACCTCAAGGCCATGGCACGTCGCCGGCCTAGGGACAGAGGCGCCCCCAATCTGCGGCAGACTGCCCCTAATAATAACTATTACCAACATACAAGACAACCGGGCAGACAAGCACCACAACCACAACACATACCATCTCGACAAGCTAACCATCAGGCGGACAGTGATGGCTGGCAACAAGTCCGCCATGGTCGAAGGGCCAGAAGTCTGCCAAGAGAGCAGCACTGGCCAGCCCAAACCAACAATAGGTTTCAAGGCCTCGACGAGGAAGACTACCCCGATGCACTTGCATGGTCCCCGCGTCAACAACGAGGGCAGAGGCAAAGAAACGCCAGAGCTGCGTACCACAATCACACGCAGCAACCCCAGCAACAGCAACAACGCAGACAAGAGCCACGCAGACCGGCACAGCAGCCTAAGAACAGTGAGCCGCAGCAAACGCGGCTGACTGAACTGCAGGCTGCACTGCGTGAAAATGCCAGGCAAACTGCACCAACTCAGCAACCTGCCCCGGCGCAGCAACATCCTGCCACCGCTGTTGCTGCCGGCCAGCCTGTTCCAGTTCCAGTTGCCCAGCCGGCGCAACCAATAACTGCCAACCTCCCGCTGCCACTGCCCCCAATGGAGGTTACGCAAGCGCAGACAGACACTAACTTCAAGGCGTGCTCAGTGCTTAAGGGCACTCTCACAAAAATTGCCACAACACAACCAATCCACATGGACATAGCCACAAAACTTGTCAACCTCCTCACAGCCTGGTTAGACACTACTGTCCCCCTTGAACACAGAGTCCGCCTTGCAGTTGAGCTCATCACTGCCATGTCCGACGTTGCACATGCACCCACACATTAATCATACCATCACCATCAAAAATATTGCCACATGGAATGCAAACAGTGTCCGCCACAAAACACAGGAGCTAGAGTTATTTCTTCGGGAACACGACATCCACATTTTAGCTCTTACAGAAACACACCTGGCACCCACAGACACATTCAGACTACAGGGTTACATTATACACAGGAAGGATCGCACAGCCCAGGGGGGAGGGGTTGCTCTAGCAATAAAATCCACCATCTTACACCACACTATACAAACTCCAGACCTAGGCATGATGGAGGCAGTAGCAGCCTCAGTCACTATAAATGGCAGGCCCTGCACAGTCATTGCTGCCTATGCCCCACCAGGAAAATCATTAAAAACAGAAAACCTGCAGGCTCTGGCAACATTCACACCCTCCTTTCTGTTGCTAGGGGACCTAAACGCCAAGCACCCCTCCTGGAACTGCGCACGGGTCACTGCAAATGGACACACATTGTTTCGACACCAGGAACAGAGCACATACATGGTGTGCGCTCCCTATCACCCCACCCGCTACCCCACCTCCTCACTCCAGACACCAGATGTACTAGACATAACCATTTATATGAACACAAATTTTATTTATGAACTAGAAGTAATCTACGAGCTTCACTCAGATCATATGCCAGTTATTGCTACGCTTGAAAATACCGACTCGCTAGCAACGCAACCTAAAACAAGCCGCAACTACCATAAAGCAAACTGGAATAAATTAAATAGCTACATTGAAAAACACATTAATCCTGTTGCCATCATTTCCTCCCCAAATGACCTCCAATCCTATTCCGCCTCCCTCACACAGGTAGTTGCGGAAGCCATAAATGTATCTGTCCCACTTTCAAAACGAACAGCTGACCCGGCGACACTTCCACTCTACATAAAGGAGCTCATCACAGACAAGAACCAAGCACGTCGGAGATGGCAGAGAAACAGATGCCCAGCCTTGAAGAGGATTTTTCAACACCTGCAGACAGAAGTAAACAATCAGCTCGCACTTCATAGGGCCAGAGTATGGGACGAGAAACTTTTCAACCTCACCACACAGGACAACTCCCTCTGGAAACTAACCAAATCACTCTCCAAAAAACCTATCACTATCCCTCCTATCCAACTCCCGACTGGAGGCGTCGCCTACACACCCACAGACAAAGTGGCAGCGCTGGCGGACAGCCAAGAACTTGCCTTCCAGCCAAACGTTCAGCCCACAGATCCAGAGCATGAAATACATGTAAATGACCAGGTCAGCCAAATCAGGAACTCACCCCTCCTGGAGGAGCCTGTACTCACCTCTCCTGAGGAAGTGAGGAGAGTAATAAAATCACTAAAAAACAACAAGGCACCTGGCATGGACAAGATACCTACGATCGTCCTAAAACAACTACAGGACCCAGCTCTGCAGGCAATAGCCACCTGCATAAATGGCATACTAAACACCAATACATGGCCAACTGTGTGGAAAAACGCCAAAGTCATCCTACTCCCCAAGCCTGGTAAAGATCCCCGCCTCCCTAACAGCTATCGTCCCATCAGCCTCCTCAATACACTTTCAAAAATAGCTGAGAAAATCCTCACCAGCCGCATCCAACAAAATCTGGAACAAAATCACACTCTCCCTGACTACCAGTTCGGTTTCAGAGCGGGGCACTCAACAACCCACCAACTGGTGCGGATAGTTGAACAGATCACACTATCCTTTGACTGGAGACAGTACACTGCTGCGACATTTCTAGACATAGAAAAGGCCTTCGATCGTGTGTGGCATGAAGGCCTAATCTATAAACTTCACACAGCACACATCCCTGACACATATGTCCGCACACTAGATTCTTACCTACATGAACGACACTTCCATGCCTGCATCCCAGGTGCCACCTCTACACGCCGTACCATCAAGGCTGGTGTACCACAGGGCAGTGTTCTAGGCCCCTTATTATTCAACATCTATGTGGCAGACTTCCCAGCCTTCCCACAGGGGGTAGAAGTAGCGTGCTATGCAGATGATACGATGCTATATTCAAGCTCTGTGAGGCCTGCGGCTGCACTGCAGAGAGTACAGGCAGCACTAAACCTACTGCAGCAATGGTTTACAAAGTGGAAAACTGCAGTCAACGTAGGAAAATCAAAGGCCATTATTTTTACCAAGCGCCATATTCCAGAACATCTGCCACAACTATCACTTTTCAATGCCGCAATCTCTTTCTACCCCTGTGTGGAATACCTGGGTGTACTCATGGATGCCAGGCTTACATGGAAACAACACATTCAAAACAAACGAGCCAAGGCCTATGCGAGGCTCGCGCAATTATATCCTCTCCTAAATCACAAGAGCAGCATCTCCACAACAAACGGTAAGCTTTTATATCAGGCATGTATAAGGCCTATTATGACCTATGCAGCCCCAGCTTGGAGCTATGCCTCCAACACAAATCTCCGCTCACTGCAATCTGCGCAAAATAAAGCTCTCAGAAGAGTCGCACAAGTGCCTATCTATGTCCCCACAGCACTCATACACAAGGAGCTACACATGGACACACTTCAGCGAATATACTTTAAACTATCGTCATCTTTTTATTCCCAATCTGCCACACACTCCAATCCACTCATTCGTAGCCTTGGAAAATATAAACCTGAAGATTCAAGAACACACAAGAGACCAAAACACGTGTTGTGCGAGAAGCCGCCGTAATTCCGCGGCAGCGCACACAAGAAATTCACAACCACCGACCGGAACAGCGCTGATTGGCTGCGAGCGCGCGAGGGGGCGTGGCTCGAGGTAGTCGCGCGCGGTTGCGGACGGTATAGAAAACTTTCACTTAGTTCCATTCCCGTGCGCCCGCGCAGAGAAGTCACTTCAGTTTTCATTACAACTTTTTCTGCACTACACCTAGTGCTTCGGTCTTTTACCATCGAATTTAGCAACTCTCACGCAATCAATCACACCACATTCCAACGATCTTCTGCCTTGTGCTTCGCTACAGTGTATGCAGAGACACCGCCCATAGTGCCTGCAGCCATGTGAGCGGCGCGCCGACAGCAGAGATCGTCAGCTTCTCCCCAAGTTTGCCCTCCACAGCACCCACTGTATATAATTAGTGTTAAAAATTATTTCGCAACGTAAAATTAAATATTCCCAAGTGTTCCTTCCTCCCAGTGTTAGATATTAGTGCTACGATTAATATTCTTTCTCGTCCTAATTTTAGCAACTCCCTTCCCCCGCCACAGCGACTCGCCGACTGCAGAGTACATCATTTTCTCCCCAAGATTGCCACCCCAAAACCCATTAAAAATTATTTAGTGTTACAAAAATTCTTTCGCAACATAAATAAAATTTCTTTCAGTGTTATTTCTTCACAGTGTTAGATTTTAGTGCTACGATTAAACATTTTTTCTCGTCATAAAATCTAACAACCCCGTCCTATGTGTCACAGAGACGCCAACCACAGTGCCTGTGTCAGGTCCCCACTGCACGATCTCCTGTAATTTCGCAGCATGAATCATCATGTGCTGTGTACTCTTACGTTTATGTTATTTTAGTTGCAGGTCGCGCCGACGGACTGGCGCACTCGGCGTTGCTGAGACCAATCTTCAAATTCCATGTTCCTGCCATGTACAAGTAACCAGGTTACACCAACATAACGCATCTGGCCATCCCAGGCAGATGCGTTATACCTTATCCAATTTTCCCCCTCCTCCCCTCTGGGATATCCGGGCGGACATTTTCACTACCGGGTAGCAGGTTTCCTCCAGTGCGATCGCTGGTTTACTGCTGCCAACCCATTTGCTAAACCCCTATGCCTGCCGGAGCACTAATTCCCGTGCTCCTGCAGTCTTGCTTCGCGCCAGACGCACGTCGCCGCGCTACTCCCCCCTCCCCCGCAGGAGTGGGGAGTGGCACTGGCATTTTTTCAGTATTTAAAGTAAGCGTATAGGTCCCACCTGGCACGCATAAATTTCCTCTCGTCACATCACTCCCATTTTTATAGGAGGGCCCACAATCACTTCGGTTGTGTGGGACTGGCTTTAGCGTGGAGGGGCTATTGCAAAAAAAAAAAAAAAAAAAAACAAAAAAAAAAAATTCCCGTCTCACTCATCTAGCGACAGCGGCACAGCTCAGACCTACGATGCCCCCCAAGACGAGCGGTAAGGCAGCCAAAAAGGCGGGCAAGGCCCAGAAAAACATCTCGAAGGGCGACAAGAAAAAGAAGCGCAAGAGGAAGGAAAGCTACGCAATCTACATCTACAAAGTGTTGAAGCAAGTTCATCCGGACACTGGCATATCATCTAAGGCCATGAGCATCATGAACAGTTTCGTGAACGACATTTTCGAGCGCATCGCGGCAGAGGCCAGCCGCCTCGCCCACTACAACAAGCGCTCCACCATCACCAGCCGCGAGATACAGACGGCCGTGAGACTGCTGCTGCCCGGGGAGCTGGCCAAGCACGCTGTCAGCGAGGGCACCAAGGCTGTCACCAAATACACCAGCTCCAAGTGAGCAGGTCTGGTGTGCACATGCTTACATAAACGGTCCTTTTCAGGACCAAGAACATGATCATGAAAGGAAATGCTTCTGCTGCTGTTCTACAATTCCCTCAATCCCTATGATAGTAAATGTAAGCTTAACCAAGGCAGAAATATTTTCATTAAAAAAAGTCTTTAAGACGCATGGTTTACTGGCTGAGATATATATATATATATATTTTTTTTTGCTTACTTCTGTGGTCATTAGTACATTGCTACAAATATATTTATATATATAAAAAAATAAATAAAAAAATCCTTTCTATTTAATTTAGTTAGATCATATATCAATATTAATGGCAAAGACCAGTTGCATCGATTCACTTTGAAAATAATTCCATTTGTGCTAAAACTGGACACAGTAAAAAAAAAAAAAAAAAAAAAAAAAATATATATATACACACACACACACACACACACACATAATTCGAATTCATATTATGCTTAACTGCGTTTGAATTTGCAATCATGCACAAGATGTTTTGTACTTCGAAGTAAAAACAACATAATGTACTATTTAACTACCCACAGTACAAATGGATCCAAAAAAAAAGTGAATTTTCATGCAGACGAAAATGCTTACATTTATTCTATTTATATTAAGTACCCATTACTAACAGCTTATACTGGGTGGAATACAACAGTTGACATGATTTTACTTATATGGCAATTTAATATTTAACCAAAATTAATGGTAAACTAATATTTTAAAGTGTCATTTATGGCCCCTTACCTTCAGCATGTTTGCTTCCTTGCACACAAACGAGGACAAACACATCACCCAACTGAAAAAAAAAAAAAAATTTCACTTGCATCACAAATAATTTAAAATTTTTCACCACATGAAGTAAATATTTCGCAATAAAAAAAAATATAGCCCTAGGACTCGTGTGCACACCTTTTCTTCCCCACATCGCACACGCAAACAAAACTTCCAAATTATTACAAAATCACTCGATTATTATACATACATAAACACACATGTATTTTCCGAATAAGTGAGAAATGCAGGCCGATGAAAGTCAAATTTAGTTTCGGAAATTAAATCTCGCACAACTACCGACACATAACCAAACTTGCGTACATTTACATAGCATTAACCCTCTAAATAATAAACAAATGAAAGCAGAAAAAACAACATCGCTACCCACCGCGCGCGCTCCTGGCGGCGGGAGTAGGAACTACTTTGCACACAGACCGACATAGCCCCCTGCCAAAAACAGTAAAATAAATAATATATATAAGTCTTTTGGCGGGAAAAAATTTCTCAACCGCCTGGGAGCACCCTAGTGTGTGCCTGTCTTTAGGTTATGTTACTTTTAACTTCATTTTCTACAGGCAGACGCGAGGGTGCTCGCCCATTATTTTTATTTTTTTAAATTCTTTCCTACCTTTGGTGTGCCATGCAAGAATTTATCGTCAAAATGGCGGCCCCGAGTGCAAATTTCTCGTCTGCACTGCTGGCTGGATGATTATGTGATGTTTTGAAGGAGGGTGTTTTTTTTTTGTTTGGATTTTGTGTGAGGGGGGGAGGGGGCTGGGCTAGCTTTTTTTTTTTTTTAAATTTTCTAAACATTCATCTCTTATGTAACAGTGTTCAGCATTAAAAAATTTAAAAGAAGAGGCACTTACTCATCAATTTCAAAACAGCCTATGAAGAAAAATAAAAAAAATTTAAATTCATTCCAGTTTTATACATTCATGATTTGATCACATGTATAACTTTTCTTTTTTATTACCTTATTTAATTTTATTATTATTACTACTATTGCTGCTACAACCTAGAAGATACCTCAGTGATACTAATACCTGCTGGTAAAGTTAAAGGTTTCACCTTTCTTTCTTTAAACATATCACAATACCTTTCTTGAGTTAAATATTATCTAATGGCTTTAAGAAGTTATGGTAATGTTCATCAGTTATAGAGTGTGGGTTTGTGTGTGTGTGTGAGAGTGTATTTTGAAGAGGGCTTTGGTGGTTGGGATGGTGAGGGTGGTGGGTGTTGTGTGTGGGGAGGGGGGGGGGGGGGGAAGTAAAAGAGTGTTCATTACACGATTTCTCCTGTTGTTTGTAACAATCACACCTGGTATAGCTATTTCGAGTGGCAAATACAAACTGCAAAAAAAAAACATCTATATCATTGCCAACGGCCATATCACGATGAACACACCGGTTCTCGTCCGATCTGGTTGTAGTGCGCGCGAAAATCGGTGCCGCGATTTCCGCAATTTTTCGTATATAAAGTGCCGCGAGTGCTTTTTTCGGGTGTGATTCGTGTTCCTCAAACACCTGTGCATGCGCACAATTGAAGGTAAGACGCGGCTTTGCCGAAAAACATTATAAACAGTGTTTAAAATATTCGTTAATGTATGTAAACAAACAATCTAGTTCAACCATAGAGCATGACTCTCATAGAAGCAATCTTTCGGGCGGGTGTGTTCCCATATCGACTTCTATTACTGATAAATTAATTGGAGCACCCCATACCTCTTCTGAAAGCAACATGGCGACTTGTATTAATATAAATACAAATAATTTAAATGATATGGATAACTCTAACCAAACCATGTACGAACTGTACTGCCCAGCAATGGGGGTAACTGTTGACAACGATTCTGTTTTCGGACATTTCGGCAACTTATTTCAAGTCGGTGTCCAAGACGACAAGAATATAATGTGTCGCATCCATTTGAGGCCCATTGAACAGGACGATCTGTCTCAACACCCATTTATTATTGCTGATAGAAAAACCTATCAACCCAGATTTTTTCATAAAGACCAAGAAATCCCAGACATTATTTGCGAGGATGATTTTCACAAATATTTCGTGTGCTACCAGGAAGAGCACATGTCTCGATCACCAACCAGCCCCGCTGCTGACCGCCAGAGTCCCCCGGGGGTTCGAACACCGCCACCAGCACAGGGTATCCCCAACATGGAGTGGCAGGAAGTCAGCAGAGGGGGAATCAATAAAAGGTGCTTCGCCCAAATGGACAACAGCCCAAGCAAGGACCGAGCAACAAAAACAAATCGTTACCACACACTGAGCGAGGAAGAGGACGACTTCCAGACAGCGACAGCTCAACCTGATGCACCTGTCAACCCCCCCAACACAGTTACACCCACGCCCACCTCGCACAGTACCACCAAGGCACATAAACCTCCGCCGGGCAAAGCTGGCCCAGCGATACCAGAAAAATTTGCCCCCAACAAGTTCCCGATGCCACCTGTGACGGTGAAAACTGGCATGAACCAGGCGTTCCACCAATACAAGCCGGCTCTCAAACAGTTAATGAAAAATGACTACGCCATCATTGTGACAAAGCACAATGTAAAGATAAAGACTGCCACCATCCCAGACCAGGAAAACCTAATAAAATTCCTTAAAGAAAAGAACTTTGAATGTTTCACACACCCGCGCCCAGACCAAAGGAACTCTCGATTTGTCATCCGAGGACTGGATGTCGACTACGACCAGGACGAGCTTGCTGCCCAAGTACGCTCCCTCGGTCTTGATGTTGCATCAGTGAAACGGATGGACCGGCGTACTCCAACTGGGGAGGACATCCCAGTGCCGCTGTTCCTCATTTCGCTCAATGGAACTGCCCAGCTATCCCCCATCCTCGGCCGCCACTACCTGGACCACATGGAGGTCAGGTTCGAGGCCTACCGAGGACGCCAGGAAATTCAACGCTGCGTGCAATGTCAACGCTGGGACCACTCCATCCACCTCTGCTGGATGAAGCCCAGATGCGTGCGGTGCCCGGGCGCCCACCCTTCCACGGAGTGCCCCAACGTTTCAGATGCCCCACCACACTGCGCCAACTGCGCGGACCATGACCTCCCGGCCAACATGCACATCGCCGCCTCCAAGGACTGCCCAGTCAGGCTGTCCATGCTGAATGCTAAGGTAAACCGCACAGCACAGCCACAACAAAAACTGCCCACCACCACCAGCTTCCCCCCACTTCCTCCCCCAAGAAACACATTCGCAAGCCAACTGAAAACATTCAAAACACAAGCAATAACCACACCAACCCACGACACACCACTGCCACAAGCCACTCAACTCCCAGCTCGCGTCACTCGCGTTCCTTCTAACTCAATGCCTCGTCATGCCAGTTACAATCATCCACCCCCTAAAAATCAACAAGCTAATGCTGAACCCAATGTCCTAAACGAATTTGCCGAATTGATTAAGTTAATTAAAGACCTCAACTTGCTGAAATGGGTTCCCTTTTTACTAGATGCCATCCGGAAATTTAAATCATCGCAGAACCAAGACGAGAAGTGCACAGTGATTTTCTCCGTCCTTAGTGCAATTGCCAATGCCCTCCCTTAAAATCATTATCTGGAATAGCAACAGCATCGCCAACAAGGCAGCCGAGTTCAATCATTTCATTTCACTCCACAAACCAGACCTGGTGTTCTTGGCGGAAACCTGGCTCAGGGCTGGCGTTCCGTTCACGGTGCCGGGATATGTGACGCATCGGGCCGACCGGTTGGGTGGCAAACAGGGGGGCGTGGCTCTTCTTGTGCGCCAAGCTTTGTCGCACCATAGGCGCCAAACGCCTCAATTGCAGCACATGGAAGCGGTAGCAGTTCGGCTGCATACGAACCCCACGCCCTTTACTGCCGTGGCCACTTACATCCCACCAACCACTCCATTCCCGGCAGAGGACCTCACCAGCCTTCGCCGGCTCGACTCACGCATCATACTGGCGGGTGACTTCAATGCCAGGCACAACTCCTGGGGCTGTCTCCGCAACAATTATAAAGGTATCGCCCTCCGCAAATACCTGAAGGAAACCACCTTAGTACTACATGCCCCTGACACGTTCACGTACCACCCACACTCCCATACTGGCAGCCCCAGTGTACTGGACCTGGTGATAGGCACATGCCTACCCAGAGTCAATCCCCTCAAAGTCTGCACCGACCTGACATCAGACCACTACCCTGTCATAGGGACAATTGACACCACAGTCACCCCTACTTCCACAAACACCATCTACGATTTCAAACAAGCTGACTGGAAAATGTATCGAACAGCTATGGACCAGCAGCTAGATCTGCAACATAAAGCCCGCACAAAGGAGGAACTTGACCAACATGTTCTTCACTTTGCTGACACCATTATCACCTCAGCCGCCCTCCATATCCCCAAAGTAAAACCGCACCCACTTGGAATACCACTCCCAGCCCACATCAAGAAACTCATCTCGTACCGCAACAGGGCTCGGAGCCGATGGCAGCGTACCCGCCTACAGCCAGACAGGGACGACTACAATGCTCTGTTCCGACGGTGCAGAGTGGCCGTTGCTGAATGGAGGTCGGCGGGCGAAGTCAAAAAGCTCGACGCGCTGTCACTCGCAAATGGTTCGGTCTGGCGCTTCGCGCGCAGTCTCCGCGCCGCCAGGTCATCGATCCCGCCCCTAGAGGTGGACGGTGGCATGGCGGAGTCGGCGACTGACAGGGCGGAGTGCATGGCAAACCACTTTGTGAACTCATTCGCACCAGCACCCATACCACCTCACATCTCCAAGCTCCCCACACACTATCAACCCCCTCCGCCCCCAACGCCAGGCTCCCTCAAGACAGCTACGCCCAGGCAAGTGAGGAAGGAGATAGACCGCGTGCGTCATAACGCCGCTCCAGGCCCGGATGAAGTCACCCCACGCCTCCTCAAATCCATCTCACGCAAAGCACTCATCTACCTCACCAACATAATCAACAGCATTCTCATTTCAGGTCACTTCCCACGTCCATGGCGTGAGGCCACGGTAGTACCCATATTCAAGGGAAAAGGTGCATCCAATCGGCCGGCATCGTACCGTCCCATCGCCCTGCTCTCAGTGATATCAAAGGTAGCGGAGCGCATAGTTCTGGCCAGGCTGGAAGCGGAAGTAGCCCGGCTACAACCGCTGCCTGAATTCCAGTTTGGCTTCCGACGTCACTTATCAACACAACACGCATTAGCTCACGTCACCGACCAAATCACCCTCAGTTTCACACAAAGGACCCATACCGGCATGGTGTTGCTAGACCTGAGTCGTGCATTCGATACTGTCCACCATCACGCCCTAATCCTCAAGCTGGCCTTTCTGGGATTAAACCCTGCTCTTCGCTGCATCCTTCACTCTTTCCTGGAAGCCCGCACGTTCTGCGTACGGGTGGAAGGGTCCACTTCATCCTCTAGAGAGATCACTGCAGGAGTCCCTCAAGGGTCCACGCTCTCTCCCCTATTATTTTCCCTATATTCTCATGACATTCCCAAGCCCCCCGAATGCACGATTGTCATGTACGCGGATGACACCGCGCTGATGGTTAGACACCATGACCCCGTCCTTATTAAAGCCAGGCTGACCGCGGCCATCAACATAGTTAATCATTACTTTATGTCCTGGGGCATTCTCCCTAACCCCGCCAAAACCGAAGCCATTTTCTTCACCAGGCGACGCCCCCGCCTGCCACCCACACTGTTTGTGGGGGGCGCAGTGATAAAATGGAGCGATTCAGTGAAATACCTCGGTGTCACACTGGATCGCACATTGCGCTTCTCCCCGCACTTTTCGTCTGCCACTGCCCGGGCCTATCGCGCTTTTAACTCGATCTCCTCCCTCCTCCGCCCCCACAGCCCCTTGCCTGACCAGGACAGAGTGCGCCTCTTCAAGGCGTACATTGTCCCTATTTTACTGTATTCCTCTGTAATATTTGCCCATGTCCCCGACATCCGATTCCACCAAATAAAAACATGTTTCAATAAGCTACTCAGAGCAACACTCGGGAAATACAGACATGTAACTAACACACAATTACACGACCTTGCAGGCACACTATCACCACGCCAACTAGTCATTAAATACACAGACAAATTTTTCACAAAAGCATCACAACACCCGTCTACACTCATACAGAACATTGGACAACACAACATCACACGACCACACCCACATAAACTAATTACAGACTACCACCCAGGCAGGCCACCCTGACTGGGCAGAAGAAGAAAATCCTCCAACCAGCCACAAAAGTGTACAGTGCTACGGACATCCACCAAAGTGCCGTGCATCGAGACTGCAAATGAACGCCAACCAAAGCGACATAGATTCAAAAGTGCAACTTATGTAATATAGTGTACAATAGTGTAATATATAAGCTGCAAGCATAACTAAACCTACTCCCAAACTGTTCAGTGAAAAATATGTAACTATGTGTATGTAAATATCAATAATAATTTCTCTGTAAATATATTTCAACGTGTATGATCATCAGAAAACATTGAGCCCACAGGCTCCAGAACATTACGGAGGTTTTTTTAAACTTTTCCTCCTAAAAACAATTATTAAATAAATGTAAATGTATATAAGAAGTGTTGTATAATGTCTATAAACTATGGAAAAAGAGCACAATGTGCTGGCGTTCCACTATGTATACCTATGTAAATATCAATGTATGCAAACATCGCAATTAAAAGCTTTTGAATTTGAATTTTGTCCGATCACCGAAGTTAAGCATCGTCGAGCGTGGTTAGTACTTAGATGGGTGACCGCTTGGGAACACCACGTGCCGTTGGCACTACTATTTTGCACCCTACAGAAAAAAATTTTTTTTTAAAAATTTCAATTTTAAATTTTTTTTTCCCCCACAATCACCACATTTCCCCCCCCCCCCCCCTAACACACACACACACACACTCACTCTCTCTCAATCAATCAATCAATCAATCAATCAATCAATCACTCACTCAATCACTCACTCACTCACCCACCCAGCAGCAGCTGTGAATCTTTGCATGTGTATACCTCATACAAAATTCAAAGTGAAAAAATAAATAGATAAGTGTATATGTATGTATGTATGTATGTATGTATGTATGTATGTATGTATATATGTATATATATATATATATATATATATATATATATATATATAAACACACACACACACACCTATTTTGAAGTTTCTCTGTTTCAGTGGGCAGTTATGTATAATAATGAGAGATTCAAAAAGACGTTGATAACAATGTCATCAATGCCTGTTTAGTGTGCTCATTTGTTGGATGGTCGGCAGCAATACTAGAGGTGGTACAGCTGTAACCTGTAAAATTGTACCTGCAATGTGTTGTGTATGGAAAAAAATAAAAATTATATCATCTAAATTTTTGTTATCCAACAATAACCTTCCCATCAATGCATGATGTCACAGTAGCCATAGCTCTACTCTTTCTGCCATATAACATTGGGGGAAAAAAAAAAAAAAGGAGCTATTAGAATAATAACAAAAGATAAAAAATCATCTAACTGCAGACCAAAATTCAAAAAACTTAAAGTCCTGACTGCCATAAATGAATACGTTCTAGAAACTTTTTATTCATTCTTAAGAAAAAGAAGAAAAAAAAAATTATTATTTTTTTTTTTTTTTTTTTTTTTTAGATATTCGCACATAGGTATAACACCAGAAATGCTAGTAAATTGAGGATAGTTGAACATAACACTAGGCGATTTGAAAATGGACTAAATTACTTGGGAGTAAAACTTTACAACTTAATATCACAGAAAATAACTAAAACAATTTACCAGTATTAAAAAAAAAACAGTAAAAAAAATTCTTCTAGAATATCCTACCTACCCTCTGAAGCTATTCTTTAATTTGATTGATAATAGAGAAATTGAACTGTTAATTTGTTGAATGGACTTGTGATAACAGCTGCTTCATGTTTTGCATAAAGTTAAATTGTGTAACATGTTATGTATTTTTTTTTTTTGAAATTTTTTTTTTCTTGGTAACTTGCATCATGTAAATATTAATTGTCTGCACATACATGTTCTATATCCCGGAGCCTTGACTCCACGTGGGATCAACAGAACAAAAATACAAAAAAAAAAAAAAAAAATCCAGCTCACTAATCTAGGTGCATTTTGCTAACAATATTTGGAATATATATATATATTTTTTTTTTGTGTAACATGCAAATTCTGTATTATTCTGCACACATTATTTATAATCTTCTATCATTTTCTTAGATAATAACTATTAATTCATAAAATAGATTGTGTGTGCATAACCTCCTGGAAACATTTGCACTTACCTCCTACTTTACTTTTTCATTTAAGCAATCCTATTCGCATGTATACACTTAGGTTGCAGCATCGAAATTGTGTAAAATTCAAAGTGTGTATTGCCTGAAAAAAAAAAAAAAAAAAAAAGACATACCAAATATTTGCATACAGCGACACACTACATATTTGCACACAGTGGAGTTTTGCGGTAATTAACCTAGCACAATTTACCACACGCAATCACACGCCCGCGATGAGATAACACACTCGCTGTTTTCCTGTTGACCGGCACGAGGAGTAAGAAAAATTGATATTTACACGAGCACACACTCCCACACTAGTCACAACGTCGGTCATCAAGTTGTGTTGAAAATTCCTGTAGCCTCTGTTTTCCCAAATGATTTCACTTAAAATTTCATTTAACAAGACCATAAACAAATTTACAATACTAATTTCTTAAACAAACACTTCAGCGAACAAGTGACTGTCGCATTCATTACAAAGCTTACAACTTAACAGATGTTTCCGATGTGAAATAAAATAAGAAAATGTTTTACAACCAACCTAGAACATTTAGTCAAAACGTTTTTGTCCTGGTTTATGATTATTTTCCGTGACATGAATGTTTCAAAACTAATAAAAATACGAATGCAGCCAAATATAATGAAGTTAGCACATAAAAGACGACTTAAAATATTTCATTTTTCGAGAATTGGCAGAGCAAGAACGCACAGGTCCAACGGAAATTTCTTTAAAGATAAACGACCATCGGACAAAAACACCCCCTCCCCTCATCCTCAAAAATACGTGAATAATATACTTTTTCAATTATATTTTTATCGTTTTTTTTTTTTTTTTTAATATACTCATTAAAACTTCAAAATAAGCAGGTACTCGTGTGTTTTTCTCTCTACAATGTACCTGATCTCGGTGCGTAAACCTACATCATTTAGAGATGGAATTAATGTACACATACAAGTAAAATTTTGTTCCATTGTAAAATTGAGAGAAAGAAGGTTTTCCAAACGCATTAAGTATGGAGACTTTAAATAAGATTACGAGCTTATAAATGTTTGCAACGAAATAAAGTGACCATGTATCTGCAATTTCAAAAATATTTTTGCTCTGCTAACCTCACATGCAAGCAAGTAAAAATAACCTCACAACTTACTTACCTCTCTCAATTTCGCAGTACCAAAACATAGAAGGGATAAATAGGATAGTTTTTATTCGAAATCCTGCAAGAGTTTTAATTTTTATTAAAATATTTCTCCAATGTAGCATGTGTGTGGAATACTTCATCAGCAACTTGCATCTGCACCTTGAGTGAATTGAAGGGCAGCCAGTTTTAAAAGCTAAACAGAAACTGCACTCTTGAGAATGCATCAGATCCAAGTGAAATGCTTGTTGTGTGTACAGTTAAAAGTTTTATTATTCACACAATGAAAATGTAAACAAAATTTACTCACAATAATAATCACATCATCCTTGGAGGTGCACGAAGAAAGCCATTCCAGGTGGCACTGAACAAGGTGATTTGCTAGTGCTTCCACAGCAAACAGCCTTCATGAAATTATCTCCACATTTTCAGCATACTATACACTAAAGTATACCTAAGTTAATTTAACCATTTTCAAGTGATTCCAGCACAAATTACGTATTTGATTCCTTGAATAACATCTGCAAATGAAAAGTTCCCTGTTTGGTGTAGCAGTAAATTTAAACAGCTCGCAGTGCAAATTAAACAGTGCA
Organism: Bacillus rossius redtenbacheri; assembly: GCF_032445375.1. Lineage (NCBI taxonomy): Eukaryota > Metazoa > Arthropoda > Insecta > Phasmatodea > Bacillidae > Bacillus > Bacillus rossius. The sequence goes on along the minus strand of NW_026962612.1, from coordinate 215,410 downwards.
GCTGCCATAAAAAAATTACACTATTAGTGGAACTGCCCATTATGTCATCGTAGACTGCTGACATTTAGAAAACATTGAAAAATCAGTGCTAAAGAAGCCCTACATTACTTTCGCTGTCCAAAGTGCGCTGCTCCCTACGTGAGCAAGGCATCGAGAATTTTCTGAACCGTCCGCAACCAGAAAATTGGGTAACCAGATATTTGCAGAGAGAAAAATGAGAGGAGTTCCAGCTGCGCTTCGGTAGAGGACGGACGTGTCCCGGAGCTGCTCGCCGTGAATTTATAGATCGTCGACGCCCAAGCTGTGGTTAGCACTTCTTAGTGCTACCCAGCGGTGTACTGAAAGGTGCCTGTGTGCTACATGCGCACAGGCGGTAAGAGAGAGCTGCGGTAAAGAGTAAGTTATTGGCAACCAACAACTCGGCAACACCCGGGGAGCTAGCTCCCCTGTAGCCTAGCCTGAACCCGGCTAACTTAGCCCCGGGGGACGGTCAGTGGGTGGACCCGAGCGTAGGCTACCACGACGACATGAGCGACGCTGTCGAGATGACAGAAAGCGAGGCCCCCTCAGGGCCTAGCTCCGATCAATCCAGTGGCTGGAGTGTTGCCACTGGTAAGCGCAACAAGCGCCTGCACACGGAGGTGTCCGGTGCAGGCAGCAGCGACGACGAGGCGGGCCCCTCCCCCCCTCGCCCACAACCAACTGCAGGCCATGCCGCCGGAGCTGCGGCACCGCCCAAAAAGCTCCGAGTGAAGCCCCTGTTCGTGTTTTTAGACCAGGGGCACACGTACCCAAGGGTATACACCGCCCTCAAGCAGGCCCTGGCGGAAAAGTTCACCTGCCAAAACCGCGGCAAGGACGAGATCCAGGTCAATCCTGCGTCCGTCCCGGACTACCAAAGGGCAGTCCAGGCCCTTAAGGCGATAGGCGCCCAGCACTCCGTCCTCCTTCAGAGAGACGAAGTGCCCAAGAAATTCGTCTTGCGCGGAGTACACCGCCACACCCCGACCGATTTCCTCCAGGAGGAATTTGCAGCCCTGAACCTGCCTGTCCAGAACCACTGGTTCTTGGAGAACAGGCTGCGCAGGGAAAAATGCGACGCCCTGGTCATTGAGGTGCCTCAGACGTGCGATTCTGAGCGCATCTACTCCCTGACAGAGTTCGGCGGCATGCTGGTGCGTGTCGTCGACTACAGGCGCCCCTCAGGCCCCGCCCAATGCAGCGTTTGCCAACGCTATAACCATGTTGGCAAGGCCTGCCACGCGGCCCCTGTGTGCCGGTGGTGCAGCGGGCCACACCGCGCTCCCGACTGCCCCAATGGGGGCAACCAGGAGCACAAAAAGTGCGCGCATTGTAAGGAGGCACACTGCGCAAACTACAAGGGCTGCCAGGTCTATAAAAAAGAGACCCGCAGGCACCTTCCGCCCCAGGTACGCAAGCAGCGCGAGCAACAGTCTCGCCGCGACCTGCGCGAAAACAGGCGCGCTGCAATGCAGCCCCAGCCGCAACCGATGCCACGGCCCCCTCCGGGCTTCTCTGGCCCCCCGAGGCAAAACCCCTGGGGTCCACCGAGGTACCCTCCTCCCCGGAGCTTCGGCGACTACCTGCAGCAGGCAGGTGGCAACCGATTCGCGCCCCTGGAGCAGCACTGCGAGCCCAGCTACAACGAGCTGGACTACCCAGTGCTGGCGAACAACCCCTGGCAGCGGAAGGGGGTCAAAAAACACCCGACGGGCCACAAAAATGGCCAAGGCAAACCCCCGCGACCCACTCAGGAAAGGCCCCCGCAGCCTGGGCAGGACAGGCCGCGACAGCCTGCCCAGGATAAGCTCGTAGCAGCTAAGGCTGCGCCAGCCCCGGCGAAGCGCACGACCGCGCTCTCCCGGCCGCAGGTAGCCCCGGCACCTGAGACGAGCATGGCGGTAGACGCAGCTCCAATGCTGCCAACTGCACCGCCCGCGCCCCAACAGCAGCCAGCCTCGAAACCGGGCCTGGCTGACTTCCAGAAAGTGCTCGAACAGTCGCGCACTTTCAACACGGATGAAAATCTGGCGGCCACAATCGTCCCCATGTGCCAGCTTATGGTTATATGGTGCGACCCATCTGTTTCCCTAACAGAAAAAGTCCATGCGATGATGGGCTTCGTCCAGACACTGGCTGCCAAGCTCAATGGCAGCTCGTAATCCGGCCCAGTGTTGCATACCAACCGCGGCCCATAGTCTTAAGTCCCTCCTATTCTGGAATGCACGCGGCATTAAAAATAAAATACCGGAATTAATTCACCACTTAGAAAAATACAAAATAAAAATAGCTGCGATTAATGAAACCCACTTAATTCCGACTGATAGAATTACTATACTAAATTATGCAATCTATAGGCGCGACAGAGTTAATCAAAGAGGAGGGGGAGTAGCCCTTATTGTCCATAAAAGCATAAAAAACACTGAATGGCAGCTCCCCGATTTTCAGAATCTCGAAGCAGTAGCAATTAACTTAACTATTAACAGGCAAAACATAAAAATTATTTCTATGTATGCGCGACCAGGTAGGTCCCTGAGCGTGGCTGATCTGGACGCCCTGTATGGGGCGGCCCCGACCTTCCTCGCTCTAGGAGACATAAATGCTAAACATAGAGAGTGGAACAGCAGGCGAGCCACACAGAATGGTACAATTCTTTATAACCACCAATTAAATCACAACTACCAAATTCATGCTCCCATGGAGCCCACACACGACACTGGGCGTGTGGGGGTTCTCCCAGATGTTCTAGACATCGTTATTAATAAACGTGTGCACTCGGGATTCGAACTCGAAGTTGTACACGACTTAACGTCTGACCACTTCCCTGTTCATTTAATTTTTGACGACGCAAATGTCGACTCGAACCCACCTCGTAAAGTCAGGGACTACAAAAATGCAGATTGGGTTAGCTTTAAAAATTTTTTGTCATTACATCTTTCAGAACTCGACGAAATAAATAATAGTGATAATCTAGAAAACGCTATAACCACTTTTACCGCGAAAATTCAAGACGGAATTAGCCAGTGCATCCCAGAAAAGGAGGTTAAGTTAATGCATGACGAGCTGCCAGCATACATCTGCGATATGATATCGCAAAAGAACAGACTGCGCCGCGAATACACACGGCGACGCACGCACATTATTAAACGCAGAATCAACGAGCTTCAAACTGCTATATCAGATGAACTCTCGTTGTGGCGTAGCAGCCAGTGGGAAGCCAAAATCGCGAAGCTCAATGTACAGGACGGGAGTACCTGGGCAATGACTAAGCGAATTTTGAATAAATTTGATAAAATTCCACCCCTCCAAACAAATAATGGACTCGCATTTCTTCCCCAGGACAAGGCGCAAGCTTTCGCAAGCACCTTAGAAACAGCATTCCAGCCCAATTTGCAGCCTTGTGACAGGCCATTCACTGCACAAATTTACCGCGAACTCCGCGCTAAACTGCACCAGCCCACTATCTCTGAGCCTCTCCCCACCCAGGCCCAAGAAATTAAGCGTGCTATCAAGAATATGAAGCCGCGAAAAGCCCCTGGGAACGACGGCATACAAGCAGTTGTTCTCAAACAGCTTCCAGACGAAGCCTTTGAATATCTGGCTGAATGCATTAATGCAATGCTCAGACTGAATATTTTTCCCTCCCAGTGGAAGGAAGCAAAAGTAATAGTCTTCCACAAGCCGGGCAAGGACAAAACACTGCCCCAAAATTACAGGCCAATAAGCCTATTGAGTACTGTGTCTAAAGTTGCGGAGCGCATAATTTTACACAGACTTAAAGTACACATACACGAACATAACTTGCTGCCAAATGAGCAATTTGGCTTTCGCAGTGCTCATTCGACTACCCATCAACTGGTCCGTCTTACCGAAGAGATAACCAGCGCATTCAACGTCCAAGACTACGTAGTTGCTACGTTTCTCGATGTAGAAAAGGCCTTTGATAGAGTTTTTCATGCAGGGCTAATATATAAAATGTATGAAGCAAACTTCCCGGATTGCTACACTAAACTCATTGCATCCTACCTAGCAGGCAGAACCTTTAGAGTGTCATCTGAAGGGGCAACGTCTGACCTAAAATTAATTAAAGCCGGAGTGCCGCAGGGCAGCATCCTAGGCCCAGTACTATTTAATATATATGTACGCGACATGCCTCGCCCCGCACATAGACTAGTCAAGCTAGGCTGCTATGCAGACGACACTGTACTGTATAGCAGATCTCATAACCTACAGCTGGCCACTACCAGGCTCCAGACTGCGCTCACTGAAGTTGAACAGTGGTGTACAGCCTGGCGCATAAAAGTAAACACGACCAAGTCTGAGGCGATTGTGTTTACACGCAAAAACCTCCCGCCAGCCGACAACAGGCCGCAACTACGCCTATTTGATGAGCCAATCCCTCACAAGGACGTAGTTAAATACCTAGGTGTCCACATGGATAGGAAACTCCTGTGGAGACAGCACATTGACATTAAACAAACCCAAGCTCAGGTTAGAATGCGCGCATTATATCCTGTAATGAGCAGGCGATGTGGCAGCACAGTCAAAAATGGATTACTGCTCTACAAAGCTCTCATACGCCCGATAATCACGTATGCAGCCCCAGTCTGGGCTACTGCAGCATACTGCCATCTAATAAAACTGCAGCGAGTTCAGAATAGATGCATTCGAATCGCTGCAGACGCCCCGATATACTGTCCAGTAGAGAACTTGCACAGTGAAACTAACACTGAAACTTTGCAAGATTTTTATATCCGCACAACCCAAAATTTTTACGATAAATGCGTAAATAATTTAAATCCACATATTTCCTCCCTTGGAAACTATGATCCAAATAATACACAGAAGTATAAGCTTCCGAAATCAATCCTGGCGCACCGCCCGCCGTAGCTGCGGGCGAGGCGCCCCCTGATTGGCCGAGCCTGACAGCCAACCAGCGCACGACCCCCTCCAAACAAAACTAGTAGCCGGCGCTCGGAGCAGCGCAGTACCTCCCCGGCTCCGTGCGCGCACACTCGCGCGCGGAGCTCGCGTCACCCAAACAGCTCATAGAACATGTTATGAGTAGAGCCTTCCCACTAGGCTTACACGGCGCCCTCCAGCCAACACACAATTACATGCACGACCAACCTGTTTGAATGCTAATTCAAAATGGTCCGAAGCATGCGGGTGGTGGTTCGACTCCCAGGAGTTCACTGCCTGACATGTTAGGGCTGACTCTCTATGACTGATGGTCATGGCCGGCCTGGTTGGTTTCACCCCCAGTGCTGGTTGTGTTTCTGAAAGACATGAGATTTTGAATTACTGACTACTGCTTTCGCATAGGCATTTAACCTGCAAGGTTTCACTTCAACTCATAGCTTATTTAAATAATTTAATTATTTAAACCCACACAAGGCAGCTCGAAACTTAGATTAAATTTATTTAAATACTCGGAGGGCTGAGTAATTTAAATAATAGTAAATTAGATGCTACTCTGCTGTGCCGCCAGCTGTCAGTGCAAATAAACACCGTTGAAGCTGACCTTGCCAACGAGTGGAATGCTGCAGCAATGGTGGGTGCAGTAGGGTGGTATATTATATTATATTGCATTCTAATTTAAGTATAATATTAAGTATTAATTAATAGGATTCCGACCGTGTGCCTGACCACGTCCTGCGGTGCAAATATGCAACATTGGACTAGCCAATAATTGACATGCCCAGGCTGGCAGCAACATGTGTCGGAATTAAGGCCCCCACACCCCCACTACACTCGTTGCGCCGATCGCTGAACCAGTCGCGTTTTTGACCCAGCGGGGTTCTAATGAAACCAGTCGCGTTTTTGGCCCATCGGGGCCCTAATGAACTACACACATATGTCCTGACTGTCCCTTAGATTAAAATATATTAAGTGAACATAATAGGTGTCTGACCATGTGCCTGACCACGTCCTGCGGTGCAAATATGCAACATTGGCCTAGCCGATGATTGACATGCCCAGGCTGGCAGCACAATGTGTCGGGCATGCATGACCGTGGCAGCTGGGGCAACCTGGGAGCTGCGGTCATATATATACAGCTGCAATATGTACTTCTTTTTCAGCTAACCTGGCTGGCTGGCAGCCTGGCGGGAAACGACTAAAGTCGCCCCCTAAAAACCAGTCCTACCAAACTAAAATGCGGACAGAAATGCCCAAGTGCCCGCCCTTGCTTAGTAGACATTTTCTACTCTTCCAACTCTTCTTCCTGAGCCATCCTTCTACTCCCGTAACCAACCAGCATGAAATTAATGCATGAATTTTTGCATCCCGCATGTAAGTGCCCAGGGTTTTCCCTGTGTCTATGCAGGTTTTACCTGGGCCCAACTTATCTAGTATAGTCTAGAATAGTCAAGTGAGGGGAGTTAGTCATGGCGCCAATTGCTGCCATGGCTGGCCAATCCCCCTCCTTAGCACATATGCATGTTCCCTTCTCTGCATGGTACCCCCTGCATGATTAGAGCGTATAGGCTTCGGCCTGAGACGCACTTAGAGTCTCTCCCTAACCCGGACCCCTCCCAATACACTTAGTTTTAAACTTAGGTTAGGAAAAAAAAAAAAAAAAATTGAGAGAGAAAAATTTTATTTTCACTTTGCTCTTGCATTCTGTAGGATCAGTCTCGTCATGGCAGATACCGCAGCAGCGACTGCAGCACCAGCTGTTGCCCCATCACAGGCAGCTTCCCCGAAGAAAGGCAAGGCTGCGTCGAAGAAGCCACGAGCCAAGCCCGCGCACCCGCGCACATCTGAAATGGTGGCCTCTGCGATCAAGAGCCTCAAGGAAAGGGGCGGCTCATCACTGCAAGCCATCAAGAAATACGTCGCCTCTACCTACAAAGTAGATGCGGAAAAGCTGGCACCTTTCATCAAGAAATACTTGAAGGCAGCAGTGGCTAGCGGCGAGCTTGTCCAAACCAAAGGCAAGGGTGCGTCTGGCTCCTTCAAGCTGGCTTCAGGGACCACCGGTGCTCCGGACCAGCCCAAGGCTCCAAGCGGCAAGCGTGGTGCAGCTGCCCCTAAGGAAAAGAAGCGATCCGTAGCCAAGAAGGCAGCGGTGGGCAAGAAACCAGTCAAGAAGACTCCGCCTACAGCAGAAAAGAAAAAAAAGGCAGCAGCTGCAACCCCCAAGCCCAAGAAGGCACCTTCAAAGGCAAAAAAGGTGTCCAAACCTCCCACGAAGAAACCCCGTGCTCCAAAGCCAAAGAAGGTTGCCCCAAAGAGCAAGTCGCCCAAGAAAGCAGCCCCAAAGCGGAAATGAAGATGCCAGCAGGACCGCTGGCACTTTCTGTGGCACTGTACCACCTTATCGGCCCTTCTAAGGGCCAACAATACTAGTCATGAAGGTATCAGTTGTTGCAATCATTGCCTCCTATAGCCACACCTCTGCCGTTAGGTAAAATTCTGGTTAAAAAATTTCTTATGGTATTTGAAGCGGGGGAAATAAATAAATAAATAAAGAAATTTATCAATTACATTGTGTGTATAGTTTAGGTGCAAAATTATTTAAAGTTTTTAAGCAGGAAAACGTCTTACAAACATCTCACTCTTATTTCAGCATATATATATATATATATACACATATATACACACACACACAAACATATTTTTTTTGTAAGGATTAGGTCTCAGGGTATTAATGGTGAACTTTATGCTGCTGCTGCTGCTGCTGCTGCTGCTGCTGCTGCTGCTGCTGCTGCTGCTGCTGATGGTGCTGCTACTGCAGACAGGCACTGTTTGAAGAGTTTTTATTTCCTATGCAGAATACATTGCATTGTGTGCAAATCTTTTGTGTACAATATAAACAACCACCTCAAAACACAGACACTATAACTGTGTTTTTCCAAATTCTTATTAATGTAATATATTATTGGCTGGGTAAAGGTCAACGACAGCTAATAGGTACAAAAAGCCAGACAACTGTTTTCCTTTCAAATTTGACAGTTATTTTTAGCCCTAATAAGGGCTGTTTTTTTTTTCCCCCTTGCAAAAAAAATGGCAAGGAACTCAAGCACGCTCGCCACGGATACGCCGGGCAAGCTGGATGTCCTTGGGCATGATGGTGACCCTCTTGGCGTGGATGGCGCACAAATTGGTGTCCTCGAAGAGCCCCACCAGGTAAGCCTCGCTGGCCTCCTGCAGCGCCATGACGGCCGAGCTCTGGAAGCGCAAGTCTGTCTTGAAGTCCTGGGCGATCTCTCGCACCAGGCGCTGGAAGGGCAGCTTGCGGATAAGCAGCTCGGTACTTTTCTGGTAGCGCCTGATTTCTCGCAGCGCGACAGTGCCAGGGCGGTAGCGATGTGGCTTCTTCACTCCCCCCGTGGCCGGCGCGCTCTTGCGAGCCGCCTTGGTGGCCAGCTGCTTGCGCGGCGCTTTGCCTCCAGTAGATTTACGAGCCGTCTGCTTCGTGCGCGCCATCGTGGTCCGTCTGCGCGTGCTGTAAAAATTTCAACAGTTTTGTTAAAGCTGTGGTGCACTGCGATTGACCCGGCATCTCCATTGGCTGGCGAGAACAGCCAATCACAGCACAGAAGTCGATCCATAGAAACTAACGACAGAGGCGGCCGAGCAGCACACTTCCATCACAGCTACCGAGTCGAGAGCATCGTCGGAGTGCGGCCCTGCCTCCTCTCTGCGCATCGCTTCGATTCTTAGCTCGCGGACACAAGAGTGACAGCCGGCCTGAGGGAAGTTATAAATCCCGAACGGCCACCTCGAGCCTAGCCCGTTTGGGTCAGCGGCGAGTCCTCTTACAGCGTAATAGATTTACAACACTTTCTTCAGACTGCCCCTAAAGAACACCGAACACAGGACACACCCGTGGCTTCCTGCCCCTCCCGCGACCGGGCCTTAGGGCCGGCCCTGAGGGGGGTTGGCGGAATGAGCGAGCAGGGACCCCCAGCCAAGTCCATGCCAGACAAAACACCACCCGGCGCAGCCTATCCTGGCGGCAGTTTTCAGTCCGTTAGGCACGGCACCATAAATTTAATCGTTTCCTCCCAGGACAACACGGACGCAACCATGGACACAGGCACATACCCCGACTCAGACTGCGATTCTGTTACCTCCAGGACCTCGGTTAATTCCATGACAGTATCAGCGGAATTGTACGCAGCATTTTTACGAGACAGTGCAAGGATGGACAGGGAGCACCCCGAGAATACCCAAGGATGGCAACACGAAACCAAAAGACAACGGAAAATTCCGCAGGCGACCACGCCGCGGCCCCTTGCGGTCTCGAACCGTTACGAGCCGCTCGCTGACACAGCGGGCCCCCCCTCCACCCCCACGGCAGGGTCAGCTCTAGATTCAACATCTCCCGCAACTCAGTCCACACACGGCGCTACTACACGTGAGCCTGCATCCGCAGTTGCGACCGCACAGAATTTTTCATCACCGAACATTGCAGGCCCCACAGGCACACAGGGCACAGCAGCACAGCCTGCCACCCCGCGCGCCAAGCGAATTAACAAGCACGCTCTGAGGCTGGTAGTACCTGATACCAGTCTTTACAACCAGCTCGTCACTCGCGTGCGAGCCTTGGCCCCTGGCGGCGCACAACTAGCCCTTGTGCGGGAGGGGCTTCAGATCGCGTGCGAGACCGAGCAGGCATACCACCTGATTAAACAGTATCTTGAATCGGCCCCTATACCATTCTACACCTTCAGCACGGCCTCAGAGCTGCCACAAAAAGTGGTAATTAAAATGCCAAAGCAGACTCCCACAGCCGCAATCAAAGAGGACCTCGAGGCGCGCGGGTATTCAGTCCTGGACGTTTACCAATTCAAGGCACGAACCACTGACCCTGTCGACCCAACTCACTCCTGGGAGGAGCCCCTTCCCCGCTTCTGCGTAACGGCTAGCAAGAACGACACCCTGCCGCCTCTCACGACACTATCTGTGATCAACATGACGAGAGTAGTCGTTACTCAGTATAAAAAACGAGTATCTGATGTCGCCCAGTGCAAAAACTGCTGGCAGTTTTCGCACACCAAAAACTTCTGCCGCCTGGCGACACGTTGTCAACACTGCGCCGGGCCCCATACTCACGCCGCCTGTCCACATCTCGATAAAAACCCTAATTGCGCAAATTGCAAAGGGAAAGGTATTCATGAGGGAAATTCAAAACTCTGCCCAATATACCTCAACCTAGTCCAGGCCAGACAGGATTCCGCAAACTTGCGAGTTGAAAAACTAAAACAGAATGTCCCTCAAGTCTCGCCAGCCAGCTTCCCATTCCTCTCGACAGCTCCACCTTCAAGACCAGTTCAGACCACATTCTCCTACGCACAGGCGGCTAAAAACAGCACAAAATCTGGCGATCCCGCAGCTCGCCTCTCCAATCCCCGCCCCACCCCCGATCCATCCTCTCGC
>NW_026962612.1:190000-200000 GCF_032445375.1 Bacillus rossius redtenbacheri | reverse complement strand
ACGTGGCGCAAAAACTGTGCAACTTACTGGCAGCTTGGCTGGACACCACCATTTCACCAGAGAGCAGAATTCACCTCGCCGTCGACCTCATCACGGCCATAACCACAGCTTCCTCCCCCAAACATGACAGCACACCACACTAATGTCCCCCTTACAAAAATAGCCACCTGGAATGCACGAAGCATACGACATAAACTTCCAGAACTACAAGAATTTCTTCGCGAACACGACATACAAATTATTGCCATCACTGAAACTCACCTCTCCCCCACAGACAATCTGTGCATTCCAGGTTACATCATACACCGAACAGACAAGGACAACCATGGGGGGGGAGTGGCGCTGGCAGTGCGCACTAATCTACTCCACCATGAAGTTCACCTACCGGACCTAGGGCTCATAGAAGCAGTTGCAGTAGTCCTTACAATTAAAGGCAAGAAATGCACCATCATATCCGCATATGCGCCGCCTGGCCGCTCTATTAAACCTGAAAACCTACAAGTCCTAGCCACATTCACCTCCTCCTTCCTTCTCCTAGGCGACCTCAATGCCAAGCATCCTGCATGGAACTGCCTACAAACAACCACAAATGGCAGGGTGCTGTTTGCACATCAGCAGCAACACCGTTATATGGTCTGCGCTCCCTACCATCCTACCAGATACCCTGAAAATCCCCAACATAATCCTGACATCCTAGACTTCACTATTTATTTTAATACCAACTTTGTTTACGAACTAGAAGTCCTCCATGAGCTCCACTCTGATCACCTGCCAGTCGTAGCAACATTAGAAGACGTCCACACACCTACAACCAAACCTAAGAAAATCCTTAACTTCAGAAAAGCCAACTGGCCAAAATTAAATTCCTACGTAGAACACTACCTCACTCCTGTCCCTACCATTACAACAGCTGCCGACCTGCAGGCGTACTCGGCAGAACTAACCAGAACACTCACCAAAGCCATCCAAAACTATGTCCCAACAACAAAGCCGAAACCTGATACAGTCGCCCTTCCCTTTCCCCTGCAACTGCTTCTCACTGCCAAAAATCAAGCTCGTCGTAGATGGCAACGCAACAGAACACCAGCACTCAAGAAGGACTACAACGATCTTCACTCCGAATTCCTCAGTCACCTAGCACTACACCGAGCCACACTGTGGGACCACAAAATCTCACACTTAACCACAGCCGACAACACTCTATGGAAAGCCACCAAATCATTAACTGCCAAACCCGTCATCATTCCCCCCATTCAACAGCCAACTGGAACATTCGCCTACACACCACAGGAGAAAGTGAAGGCGCTAGCTGACAGCCAGGAACTTGCCTTCCAGCCCAACATCCTCCCCAACAATCCGCCTCACACACTCCTAGTGTCAGAGCAAATAGCCAACATGCGACTAGCCACAACCACCACGGAACCTCTCCTTACCACAGAAATGGAAGTGAAAAGAATAATTAAATCTCTGAAGAACAACAAAGCGCCAGGAGCAGACAAAATCCCTTCCCTAGTCCTCAAACAACTCCAACTCCCTGCCCTTCAGGCAATCACATCCTGCATCAATGGCATCCTACAAACAAACTCCTGGCCACACACCTGGAAAGAAGCCAAACTAATCCTACTCCCAAAACCAGGCAAAAATCCCAAACTACCAACCAGCTACAGACCAATTAGTCTCCTCAACACGCTGTCTAAAGTCGCAGAGAAAGTGCTAGCTCGCCGCATCCAACTACATCTGGAAGAACATCGTGTAATCCCGGACTACCAGTTTGGCTTCAGGGCTCGTCACTCCACCACGCAACAATTAGTCCGTATTACAGAACACATTACACACGCATTCAACTGGCGCCAATACACTGCAGCTGTCTTTCTCGACATAGAAAAGGCGTTTGATCGAGTATGGCACGAAGGACTGCTACACAAACTCCAGGTCATACAACTCCCGGACACATACATCAAAACATTAGACTCATACCTCCATCACCGCTCATTTCGTGCACACATTCCAGGCGCCATATCCACACCTAGACCAATACTAGCAGGGGTACCGCAAGGCAGTATACTAGGGCCCCTGCTATTTAACATATATGTAGCAGATCTCCCACAACTACCTGGAGCCAACATTGCGTGTTATGCAGACGACACCATGCTCTATACAAGCTCCCTCAGCCCCCACCTGGCTGTACGAAGACTGCAAGATTCGCTACACACCATAGAAGCATGGTTCACCGACTGGAGGACATCAATTAACGTAGGCAAATGCGAAGCCATCATATTCACGCGCCGACGAGTCCCAGAAAACCTGCCGCAGCTCAACCTATTCAATAACGACATCGAATACAAAACAACTGTAAAATACTTAGGAGTACACATGGACCGCGGACTCACATGGAAGAACCACATCGCCAGTAAACAAGCTCAAGCCAACGCAAGACTAGCAACGCTGTACCCCCTCTTAAACCACAAGAGCAGCTTAAGTACACATAATGGCAAGATCCTCTACACAGCCTGCGTCCAACCTATAGTAACCTACGCATCCCCAGCATGGAGCTACGCAGCACCAACACACTTGAAGAAACTACAAATCGTACAGAACAAATCCCTAAGAAGAATAGCGCAAGTTCCCATTTATGTCCCGATGCGCCTAATACACAAGGAACTTCGCATAGAAACACTGCACGCGCAACTCGTCAAGCAAGCCACTTCCTTTTACAAATCAATCGACACACACACCAATCCGCTCGTACACAACTTGGGACGATATAATCCTGAAGATGCCAGAAAATTCAAAAGACCGAAACACATTTTATGCGAAAAACCCCCGTAAACACTTAAAAAATACTCCGTCAAAATCAGTCGTGTTTTTCGCTCTCTCGCCAAGCCCGGGTCGGCGCTGATTGGCTGGTCCGCGCCGGTGGGCGGAGCCTAGGTGGGGGTACCAGCAGTCGGTTGCGGACTGGCGAGAGAACTTTCAGCCGAAAAACTCGTCTACACATTGTCACACTAAATTCCACATAACTTTTTAACTATAAACTCCACCGTCATGTTTGAACTGGCAAATTGTTCCTAAAACACTCACCATTAAGAAACCGTATCCTGATTCAACAAATTTCACCACCCTGATTTAAGAAAACAACGAGAATCGCCGTTTCCCCCTTTTCAGTGCAATTATCCCACACTCATTTTTAGTTTTTCTTCCTAAATTATTGAAGTTTTGCAACATAATTTTCCCCCCACTCACCCTGTCATCTACTCTCCAGCAGCTGTGCTCCATGTTCCCCGCCCTCCCTGGGGGCCGCCACAGAGACGCCGCCCACAGTGCCTGTCGGCGAGGGAGAGGGCGCCATGTTCCAGAGAGCTGCTGCCATGCCCACCCGAATTTTTAGTGTTTAAAAATTATTTTAACGTCATAATTTTTCTCCCCCCCCAGTGCTTCTAAACCACCCCAGTAGTGAAAAATATATGCATATATAATTGTAATTATTAATTATATATGCATATATATTAAATATTAAAAATTTTTCGCAACATAAATCTAAACCCACGACTTCACCCATCATCTTGTGGCTCAGAGACGCCGGCCATAGTGCCTGAGCGCACGAGCCCCATTATTAGCCTAACCGGGCTAATAGCCATTAAACATAGTTATAGAACAATGTAAATATGTGTCTTTATCTTTAGTTGCAGGTCGCGCCAGCAGTTCCTGCCGCCCTCGAGATGCCGAGGCCTAAATAGCCACATTCGCTCGTGCCTGCCGAGCACATACGCCGCATGGCGTGCTCAAAATGGCTCTTCCAGAAATCCCATCTGGGAGAGCCACAGATCCCATTCGCCCTCATCCGCTTCCTATCCCTTCGGGCCCTCGGTTGCGTTAACTTTTCACTCACAGGCAACAGGTTTCCTCCAGTGCGCTCGCTGGTTTACTGTTGTCTACCCTTTGCTACTCCCCATAGGCTGTCGGGGTGCAAATTCCGCACCCCTGCAGGCTTGACCGCGCCAGACGCACGTCGCCAGCTGCTTCCCCCTCCCTCACAGGAGAGTGAAGACAGCATAGGCAGTTACTCAGTTATCAAATTAAGCGTATAGGTCCCACCTGGCACGCATCAATTCCCTCAGTCAAATCATTCCCATTTGGTTAGCAGGGCTCACAAACACTTCGGCTGTGTGAGACTGACTTCAGCGTGGAGGGGCTGTAGTCTAAAAAAAAAAAAAATTCCCGTCTCACTCATCTAGCGACAGCGGCACAGCTCAGACCTACGATGCCCCCCAAGACGAGCGGTAAGGCAGCCAAAAAGGCGGGCAAGGCCCAGAAAAACATCTCGAAGGGCGACAAGAAAAAGAAGCGCAAGAGGAAGGAAAGCTACGCAATCTACATCTACAAAGTGTTGAAGCAAGTTCATCCGGACACTGGCATATCATCTAAGGCCATGAGCATCATGAACAGTTTCGTGAACGACATTTTCGAGCGCATCGCGGCAGAGGCCAGCCGCCTCGCCCACTACAACAAGCGCTCCACCATCACCAGCCGCGAGATACAGACGGCCGTGAGACTGCTGCTGCCCGGGGAGCTGGCCAAGCACGCTGTCAGCGAGGGCACCAAGGCTGTCACCAAATACACCAGCTCCAAGTGAGCAGGTCTGGTGTGCACATGCTTACATAAACGGTCCTTTTCAGGACCAAGAACATGATCATGAAAGGAAATGCTTCTGCTGCTGTTCTACAATTCCCTCAATCCCTATGATAGTAAATGTAAGCTTAACCAAGGCAGAAATATTTTCATTAAAAAAAGTCTTTAAGACGCATGGTTTACTGGCTGAGATATATATATATATATTTTTTTTTTTGCTTACTTCTGTGGTCATTAGTACATTGCTACAAATATATTTATATATATAAAAAAATAAATAAAAAAATCCTTTCTATTTAATTTAGTTAGATCATATATCAATATTAATGGCAAAGACCAGTTGCATCGATTCACTTTGAAAATAATTCCATTTGTGCTAAAACTGGACACAGTAAAAAAAAAAAAAAAAAAAAAAAATATATATATACACACACACACACACACACACACATAATTCGAATTCATATTATGCTTAACTGCGTTTGAATTTGCAATCATGCACAAGATGTTTTGTACTTCGAAGTAAAAACAACATAATGTACTATTTAACTACCCACAGTACAAATGGATCCAAAAAAAAAGTGAATTTTCATGCAGACGAAAATGCTTACATTTATTCTATTTATATTAAGTACCCATTACTAACAGCTTATACTGGGTGGAATACAACAGTTGACATGATTTTACTTATATGGCAATTTAATATTTAACCAAAATTAATGGTAAACTAATATTTTAAAGTGTCATTTATGGCCCCTTACCTTCAGCATGTTTGCTTCCTTGCACACAAACGAGGACAAACACATCACCCAACTGAAAAAAAAAAAAAAATTTCACTTGCATCACAAATAATTTAAAATTTTTCACCACATGAAGTAAATATTTCGCAATAAAAAAAAATATAGCCCTAGGACTCGTGTGCACACCTTTTCTTCCCCACATCGCACACGCAAACAAAACTTCCAAATTATTACAAAATCACTCGATTATTATACATACATAAACACACATGTATTTTCCGAATAAGTGAGAAATGCAGGCCGATGAAAGTCAAATTTCGTTTCGGAAATTAAATCTCGCACAACTACCGACACATAACCAAACTTGCGTACATTTACATAGCATTAACCCTCTAAATAATAAACAAATGAAAGCAGAAAAAACAACATCGCTACCCACCGCGCGCGCTCCTGGCGGCGGGAGTAGGAACTACTTTGCACACAGACCGACATAGCCCCCTGCCAAAAACAGTAAAATAAATAATATATATAAGTCTTTTGGCGGGAAAAAATTTCTCAACCGCCTGGGAGCACCCTAGTGTGTGCCTGTCTTTAGGTTATGTTACTTTTAACTTCATTTTCTACAGGCAGACGCGAGGGTGCTCGCCCATTATTTTTATTTTTTTAAATTCTTTCCTACCTTTGGTGTGCCATGCAAGAATTTATCGTCAAAATGGCGGCCCCGAGTGCAAATTTCTCGTCTGCACTGCTGGCTGGATGATTATGTGATGTTTTGAAGGAGGGTGTTTTTTTTTTTGTTTGGATTTTGTGTGAGGGGGGGAGGGGGCTGGGCTAGCTTTTTTTTTTTTTTAAATTTTCTAAACATTCATCTCTTATGTAACAGTGTTCAGCATTAAAAAATTTAAAAGAAGAGGCACTTACTCATCAATTTCAAAACAGCCTATGAAGAAAAATAAAAAAAATTTAAATTCATTCCAGTTTTATACATTCATGATTTGATCACATGTATAACTTTTCTTTTTTATTACCTTATTTAATTTTATTATTATTACTACTATTGCTGCTACAACCTAGAAGATACCTCAGTGATACTAATACCTGCTGGTAAAGTTAAAAGTTTCACCTTTCTTTCTTTAAACATATCACAATACCTTTCTTGAGTTAAATATTATCTAATGGCTTTAAGAAGTTATGGTAATGTTCATCAGTTATAGAGTGTGGGTTTGTGTGTGTGTGTGAGAGTGTATTTTGAAGAGGGCT
Organism: Bacillus rossius redtenbacheri; assembly: GCF_032445375.1. Lineage (NCBI taxonomy): Eukaryota > Metazoa > Arthropoda > Insecta > Phasmatodea > Bacillidae > Bacillus > Bacillus rossius. The sequence continues at coordinate 193,371 of NW_026962612.1, read as the reverse complement.
TTGGTGGTTGGGATGGTGAGGGTGGTGGGTGTTGTGTGTGGGGTGGGGGGGGGGGGGGGAAGTAAAAGAGTGTTCATTACACGATTTCTCCTGTTGTTTGTAACAATCACACCTGGTATAGCTATTTCGAGTGGCAAATACAAACTGCAAAAAAAAAACATCTATATCATTGCCAACGGCCATATCACGATGAACACACCGGTTCTCGTCCGATCACCGAAGTTAAGCATCGTCGAGCGTGGTTAGTACTTAGATGGGTGACCGCTTGGGAACACCACGTGCCGTTGGCACTACTATTTTGCACCCTACAGAAAAAAATTTTTTTTTAAAAATTTCAATTTTAAATTTTTTTTTCCCCCACAATCACCACATTTTCCCCCCCCCCCCTAACACACACACACACACACACTCACTCTCTCTCAATCAATCAATCAATCAATCAATCAATCAATCACTCACTCAATCACTCACTCACTCACCCACCCAGCAGCAGCTGTGAATCTTTGCATGTGTATACCTCATACAAAATTCAAAGTGAAAAAATAAATAGATAAGTGTATATGTATGTATGTATGTATGTATGTATGTATGTATGTATGTATATATGTATATATATATATATATATATATATATATATATATATATATATATATATATATATATATAAACACACACACACACACCTATTTTGAAGTTTCTCTGTTTCAGTGGGCAGTTATGTATAATAATGAGAGATTCAAAAAGACGTTGATAACAATGTCATCAATGCCTGTTTAGTGTGCTCATTTGTTGGATGGTCGGCAGCAATACTAGAGGTGGTACAGCTGTAACCTGTAAAATTGTACCTGCAATGTGTTGTGTATGGAAAAAAATAAAAATTATATCATCTAAATTTTTGTTATCCAACAATAACCTTCCCATCAATGCATGATGTCACAGTAGCCATAGCTCTACTCTTTCTGCCATATAACATTGGGGGGGAAAAAAAAAAAAAGGAGCTATTAGAATAATAACAAAAGATAAAAAATCATCTAACTGCAGACCAAAATTCAAAAAACTTAAAGTCCTGACTGCCATAAATGAATACGTTCTAGAAACTTTTTATTCATTCTTAAGAAAAAGAAGAAAAAAAAAATTATTATTTTTTTTTTTTTTTTTTTTTTTTTAGATATTCGCACATAGGTATAACACCAGAAATGCTAGTAAATTGAGGATAGTTGAACATAACACTAGGCGATTTGAAAATGGACTAAATTACTTGGGAGTAAAACTTTACAACTTAATATCACAGAAAATAACTAAAACAATTTACCAGTATTAAAAAAAAAAACAGTAAAAAAAATTCTTCTAGAATATCCTACCTACCCTCTGAAGCTATTCTTTAATTTGATTGATAATAGAGAAATTGAACTGTTAATTTGTTGAATGGACTTGTGATAACAGCTGCTTCATGTTTTGCATAAAGTTAAATTGTGTAACATGTTATGTATTTTTTTTTTTTTGAAATTTTTTTTCTTGGTAACTTGCATCATGTAAATATTAATTGTCTGCACATACATGTTCTATATCCCGGAGCCTTGACTCCACGTGGGATCAACAGAACAAAAATACAAAAAAAAAAAAAAAATCCAGCTCACTAATCTAGGTGCATTTTGCTAACAATATTTGGAATATATATATATATTTTTTTTTGTGTAACATGCAAATTCTGTATTATTCTGCACACATTATTTATAATCTTCTATCATTTTCTTAGATAATAACTATTAATTCATAAAATAGATTGTGTGTGCATAACCTCCTGGAAACATTTGCACTTACCTCCTACTTTACTTTTTCATTTAAGCAATCCTATTCGCATGTATACACTTAGGTTGCAGCATCGAAATTGTGTAAAATTCAAAGTGTGTATTGCCTGAAAAAAAAAAAAAAAAAAAAAAAGACATACCAAATATTTGCATACAGCGACACACTACATATTTGCACACAGTGGAGTTTTGCGGTAATTAACCTAGCACAATTTACCACACGCAATCACACGCCCGCGATGAGATAACACACTCGCTGTTTTCCTGTTGACCGGCACGAGGAGTAAGAAAAATTGATATTTACACGAGCACACACTCCCACACTAGTCACAACGTCGGTCATCAAGTTGTGTTGAAAATTCCTGTAGCCTCTGTTTTCCCAAATGATTTCACTTAAAATTTCATTTAACAAGACCATAAACAAATTTACAATACTAATTTCTTAAACAAACACTTCAGCGAACAAGTGACTGTCGCATTCATTACAAAGCTTACAACTTAACAGATGTTTCCGATGTGAAATAAAATAAGAAAATGTTTTACAACCAACCTAGAACATTTAGTCAAAACGTTTTTGTCCTGGTTTATGATTATTTTCCGTGACATGAATGTTTCAAAACTAATAAAAATACGAATGCAGCCAAATATAATGAAGTTAGCACATAAAAGACGACTTAAAATATTTCATTTTTCGAGAATTGGCAGAGCAAGAACGCACAGGTCCAACGGAAATTTCTTTAAAGATAAACGACCATCGGACAAAAACACCCCCTCCCCTCATCCTCAAAAATACGTGAATAATATACTTTTTCAATTATATTTTTATCGTTTTTTTTTTTTTTTTTTAATATACTCATTAAAACTTCAAAATAAGCAGGTACTCGTGTGTTTTTCTCTCTACAATGTACCTGATCTCGGTGCGTAAACCTACATCATTTAGAGATGGAATTAATGTACACATACAAGTAAAATTTTGTTCCATTGTAAAATTGAGAGAAAGAAGGTTTTCCAAACGCATTAAGTATGGAGACTTTAAATAAGATTACGAGCTTATAAATGTTTGCAACGAAATAAAGTGACCATGTATCTGCAATTTCAAAAATATTTTTGCTCTGCTAACCTCACATGCAAGCAAGTAAAAATAACCTCACAACTTACTTACCTCTCTCAATTTCGCAGTACCAAAACATAGAAGGGATAAATAGGATAGTTTTTATTCGAAATCCTGCAAGAGTTTTAATTTTTATTAAAATATTTCTCCAATGTAGCATGTGTGTGGAATACTTCATCAGCAACTTGCATCTGCACCTTGAGTGAATTGAAGGGCAGCCAGTTTTAAAAGCTAAACAGAAACTGCACTCTTGAGAATGCATCAGATCCAAGTGAAATGCTTGTTGTGTGTACAGTTAAAAGTTTTATTATTCACACAATGAAAATGTAAACAAAATTTACTCACAATAATAATCACATCATCCTTGGAGGTGCACGAAGAAAGCCATTCCAGGTGGCACTGAACAAGGTGATTTGCTAGTGCTTCCACAGCAAACAGCCTTCATGAAATT
>NW_026962612.1:180000-185000 GCF_032445375.1 Bacillus rossius redtenbacheri | reverse complement strand
GTCCAGACGGACACCCAGGTACGTCACCACCGGGGACCAGGGAATCGGAACACCGTGTGAAACAACAGGGGGCGGGGGGCGGGGGAAGCGGCGGGTGAAAAACGCCGCCTGCGATTTGCCGGCATTCGCCAGGATTCCCCAAGAATGGTAGTACGAGGTGATGGATGCAACCGCCGCCGTAAGGCGGACGGGAACGTCCGCGACGTGACGAGATGATGTGACAATGGCGGTGTCATCAGCGTACAAGGTGAGAGAACAATGCGGAGGAGTAGGGATGTCAGAAGTGAAGAGGGAGAACAAGATGGGGGACAGGATGGCACCCTGAGGGACGCCAGCAGGAATGTCGCGGGACTGCGAAACGACATGAGAGACACGGACACAAAATGAACGATGTGAAAGAAAGTTGTAAATAATGTGAATGAGGGCAGGAGGGAAGCCCTGATATGCCAACTTGATGAGGAGCGCGTGATGGTTGACAGTATCGAAGGCCTTCGAAAGATCGAGGAGGATGATACCAGAGTGTTGAAAAGAGGTGAAACTGGCGGTGATCTGGTCCACGACGCGCGCCACGGCGTGCTGAGCCGACAGCCCGCGCCGAAACCCGAATTGAAATGATGGAAGGGGACCGAGAGGGGTGAGATGATGCTCCAGCCGGCGGAGGAGGACTCTCTCGGCCACTTTTGAAAGGACAGACAGGAGACTGATGGGCCGGTAGCCCGAAGGAAGATGAGCATTGGCACGCGGCTTCGGAATGGGGACGACGATCGCAGCCCGCCACGCAGTGGGGAAATGACCCGTGAGGAGAATACCGTTGACAAGCTTGGTGAGGTACACGGTCGCCTTCCGAGACAGGGAGAAGACGAGCCGTGGATGAATGGCATCTGGCCCAGGAGCAGTTGTGACACGAAGGTGCGTGATAATGGAATGAATTTCCCCCGGGGTAGACAGACGGATGTCACCGGGTGCGGGCGGAGGAGGCGGGGTGTAATGAGTGGGAAGGAGGGAAACCACCCCAGGGGGAATACGAGGGGTGAATGACGAGTGAAATGAATCCGCCAGCAGCTCCGCCTTCTGGGCAGGGGACTCGCAAAGGCCCTGCGGCCCCCCACCCAGGGGCGGGATGATGGACGGCGTGGCACGAAGGTTCCGCGCGTACCGGAATATGGACCCCGACTGGAAGGAGAGGGAAGACACTTTACGGACCCGCTCCGCCGCGAGCCACTCCTCAGTGAGCGCCCGGCACCGCGCCCGCAGGTGCACATAGTCGAGCCAACGAGCAACGGCGCGGGACGACTGCCACCGCCGCCGCGCGGCGTCGCGGGCCGCGATGAAGTGTCGAAGGTAGGGAGGAAAGGGAGTGCCACGAATGACAGTGGAGCGGAGAGGAATGGTGGCGCCAGCAGCCGCGAGCACAGCATCACTGAAAACGTGCACGCGCTCATCGAGCTGCTGCGGGGAAGCGACATGGAAGTGCAGATCGAGGTGCCTATCGAGATGAGACCGGTAGGCACCCCAATCTGCACGACTGAAGTCGAACCACGGGCGGGGTCCATGGAGGGGGAGAGAATCGGTACGAACGAAACCAACGACAGGGGTGTGATCTGACGTGAGCTCGGCCCGGGCCTCGAGCCCCGACACAGCCACCTGTCCAACAGAAAGGAGGAGGTCGAGGACACTCGGCCGCTGCCGGACGTGACATGGAATGAAAGTGAATGAGGGGGGAGCGTGAATGGCGAGACGGGGGGAACCCTGAACGAGGCGCTGAAGCTGAGTGCCCCGATTGCTCGTGGACACACAGCCCCAAGCGCGATGCCGGCAATTGAAATCCCCGCCCACGACCACGCGCGCGTCCAGATGGAAGAGAGCACGCAAGTCGTCTGCCGGGAAGGGACCATGTTCAGGGAGATAGACGGAGCACACAGTGAGAGGATGAGGAGCCAGATGGAGACGCACCGCCACCGCCTCGGCATTGCGGAGGGGGGGCAGCGCGCGCTGATGGTGCGGGAGGGTAGACAGGATGAGGAGAGCAACACCACCCCCACGAGTGTCCCGGTCCCAGCGATAGATGACGTACCCAGGCACGGAGAAGGGGAGATCGGGTTTGAGCCATGTCTCAGAGAGAAGGACAAGGGCAGGCCGTTCAGTGGACAGGAAGTGCCGGAAGTCCCCCAGCTTCGCTCGAATGCCCCGGGCATTCCAGAGGACAAACTTAAGCTGCTGGGAGCACAGTCCGGAGGAAGTGGAAAATGGACTGGAAATAAATGTCGGCCTGGAGAAGAGGGGTAGGAGCCTGAGAGATGCGGAAGATGGCATCGGCAAAGAACGGCAGCCACGGGAGGAGATTCAGCCGGGCGAGCCAATTGAAAGTCTCAAAAAACACAGGAAAGGGAGCGGAAGCCGGGAACACGTGCGGAGGGCGCACGGAAGGCGGCAGAGAGGAATCAGAAGGGGGGACAGACGCGGGGGGGCAGTCCGAAGGGACTGGCAGGGGGGCAGGAGCCGGAGCAGGAGCTGCAGCGAGGGAGGAAGCAGCGGGCAGCTGCACAGCCCGCGAGCCCTCCTCAGCCCTCGAGTCCAAAGGCGCTCGCGACACCGGGGGACACGCCGGCTGCACCAGGCCGGGAGGAGCGAGGGAAGGCGAAACACCTGCAGCAGTGGTGGGAGCAGGAGGAGGGGCGCGCAACAAGACAGAAGAAGAGTCAACTGGAGGTGGACCAGGCACGGAACAAAAGAGAGAGGGTAGCTGGGGCGCAGGGGGGACCGGGGCCAAAGGTGGGCACGGGGAACGCGCCGCAGGTTGGCCAGCCACTAGCCCAGCGTAGGAAACGGCAGAGGGGCATGACGGAAGAGAGAACGAAGGGAGCGGCGGGAACATGTCCTCGTGCGGCCGGCGCTGGAACTGAAGCGGAGCACGGGGCTGCCGAGGAGGCGCCGCAGAGGCGTCCTGGCCCGGCGGACGAGGCTTTGGTCCCTGGCGACGCAGCTGCCCCTCGATGAACTGCACGTAAGTGGGGCAGGTACGAGCATTCGCCGGATGTGGCCCCGAGCAGTTCACGCACTGCGGAGGCTCGTCGGGTAGCTTCGGGCAGGACCCGCGGACGTGGTGCTGGGTGCAGCGGAGACAGCGGAAGGGATTTCCACAGTCCGCCGCGTGGTGTCCCCACCTCTGGCATTGGTGGCATTGAAGAGGCCGCGCCGTGCCCCGGAACTCCTCCCATTGGACGGTGAGGCCAGCTAGGTGCCGGACTGCTCGGGCCTTGGCGACCTGCGCGGCATCTGCGAGGACCACGAGAAATCTGATGAAGCCCCGGTGGAGCTCGCGCTCCGAAGTGAGGGGCCGGAGCGACTCGGGGTGCACCCCAACGGCACGCAGTTCCTCCAGGACCGAGTCCTGGGAAGTCTCGGAGGGGAGACCCGCCAGGACAATCCGGGGTGAAGTCTTCCGACCCAATGGAAACGTGTGGCAAGGGATGCCATGGTCCCGGAAATACGTCAGCAGGGCCTCCCGGTCGTGCAGGCTTGTGGGGTGATAGCGTGGATAGCCCCGAAGATAGTCCACGGTGAAGTTCCCCTGCAGCTTCTGCCGCAGCGACCGGTTCCCGCGAATGGCGTCAACATTCAGTTTGGTATTGACAACAATTGGCGGAATGCGCCGTGGCGCAGTACCACTATCCGGTGACAGCCCGGGCGGGCGAGGGGCCACAGCAGGCGCAGGCGTCGAAGGAAGACCAGGCTGGGCCGGCGGGACAACACGGTCGGCCGCCGCCAGGACACCCGGCACAGACGCAGTGTCAGAGGCAGCCCCGGGACAGCCACGAGGGACACCGACGGCCAGGCCAGGCACGCCAGGGTCCGCCACAGCAGACCGGCGCGGTCCCCGGGACAGGGAGCCCGAAGCCGCCTGCGCCGACGCCATGGCAGCACCGACGCCATCAGTGGACGGCCCCGGGCAACTGGAGATGGGCCCACCGGCAGTAGAGCCAGGCAGGGGCGCACCGGCGGCGAGGCTGCGCCAGGTCTCCTCAACCTGGTGGAGCAAATGGACATCGGGGAGCGAGCCCCGACGCCGCGGGCTCACACCAGGGCCGTCAGAGTCGATGCGGTGCAAATCGTCCGGCCAGGATGGCACCCGCGAAGTGGAAGCAGCAGGAGCGCAGCCCCGGGCCACGGCGTCAATTGTGGCATCAACTGAAGAGCCAGCATGGCGCTTCAGCGCCAAAGTGGAGTCCAGCTGGGTGCGCCGGGACTTGTGTAGATCGGCCCGGGCAATGGCGCGTGAAGAAGGCGTGCTACCACCATCGTCGTTCGGGCGCTGAGAGGCAAACCAGTGGCGAGATACAATAGCCTTTGCCGCATCCTTCGATATTTTGGCAGGCTTCCTCTCAACAGGGCTACCAGGAGGCGAAGCGTCATCAGAATCGGAAGAGGACGAAACCGCATGAGCAGAATGCCGACCAGGAGTCGCCCAAAATTTATTCGCACCCTGGGAGCGAGGTGGAAGAGGCGAAAGTGGAGGTTGCCCCAATGGAAATGATAAAGTGTCTTTGTCGGCCATCTTGGTTGCAGGTAAGCACAAAGCGACAGAATCGATACTCCCACACTCACAATCGATCCATCACCGACGAAGCAGAATGTTTACATAGTAACACGAAGTAAGAAACACAGTTTAAAATGTAACTAGGCAGAGACCCGACGCACAAACACCTGTGCTGATGCCTGAAGGTACGTAGATGTCGAAATATAGCACTTCGATGCACAAATCACCACTGAACACAAGAAATCGAACCAAAACACAAGCTACCAGGAAGAAGCTGTACACTGGTCCGCAACCTACGAGAAAGTGGCGCCCCGGCCACTGGAAATTACTTTTGTTACACGTCCCTCCGCGGAGCGCGACCAATCACGAGCCGCGGAGCGCTCCGATTGGTCGCGCAACAAGAAGCCAAGAAAACTTTTCACGAAAAAAATTCAGTTCCCGTCTCACTCATCTAGCGACAGCG
>NW_026962612.1:167500-175000 GCF_032445375.1 Bacillus rossius redtenbacheri | reverse complement strand
TTTTTTTTTTTTTTTTTTAATATACTCATTAAAACTTCAAAATAAGCAGGTACTCGTGTGTTTTTCTCTCTACAATGTACCTGATCTCGGTGCGTAAACCTACATCATTTAGAGATGGAATTAATGTACACATACAAGTAAAATTTTGTTCCATTGTAAAATTGAGAGAAAGAAGGTTTTCCAAACGCATTAAGTATGGAGACTTTAAATAAGATTACGAGCTTATAAATGTTTGCAACGAAATAAAGTGACCATGTATCTGCAATTTCAAAAATATTTTTGCTCTGCTAACCTCACATGCAAGCAAGTAAAAATAACCTCACAACTTACTTACCTCTCTCAATTTCGCAGTACCAAAACATAGAAGGGATAAATAGGATAGTTTTTATTCGAAATCCTGCAAGAGTTTTAATTTTTATTAAAATATTTCTCCAATGTAGCATGTGTGTGGAATACTTCATCAGCAACTTGCATCTGCACCTTGAGTGAATTGAAGGGCAGCCAGTTTTAAAAGCTAAACAGAAACTGCACTCTTGAGAATGCATCAGATCCAAGTGAAATGCTTGTTGTGTGTACAGTTAAAAGTTTTATTATTCACACAATGAAAATGTAAACAAAATTTACTCACAATAATAATCACATCATCCTTGGAGGTGCACGAAGAAAGCCATTCCAGGTGGCACTGAACAAGGTGATTTGCTAGTGCTTCCACAGCAAACAGCCTTCATGAAATTATCTCCACATTTTCAGCATACTATACACTAAAGTATACCTAAGTTAATTTAACCATTTTCAAGTGATTCCAGCACAAATTACGTATTTGATTCCTTGAATAACATCTGCAAATGAAAAGTTCCCTGTTTGGTGTAGCAGTAAATTTAAACAGCTCGCAGTGCAAATTAAACAGTGCAGCTGCCATAAAAAAATTACACTATTAGTGGAACTGCCCATTATGTCATCGTAGACTGCTGACATTTAGAAAACATTGAAAAATCAGTGCTAAAGAAGCCCTACATTACTTTCGCTGTCCAAAGTGCGCTGCTCCCTACGTGAGCAAGGCATCGAGAATTTTCTGAACCGTCCGCAACCAGAAAATTGGGTAACCAGATATTTGCAGAGAGAAAAATTTTATTTTCACTTTGCTCTTGCATTCTGTAGGATCAGTCTCGTCATGGCAGATACCGCAGCAGCGACTGCAGCACCAGCTGTTGCCCCATCACAGGCAGCTTCCCCGAAGAAAGGCAAGGCTGCGTCGAAGAAGCCACGAGCCAAGCCCGCGCACCCGCGCACATCTGAAATGGTGGCCTCTGCGATCAAGAGCCTCAAGGAAAGGGGCGGCTCATCACTGCAAGCCATCAAGAAATACGTCGCCTCTACCTACAAAGTAGATGCGGAAAAGCTGGCACCTTTCATCAAGAAATACTTGAAGGCAGCAGTGGCTAGCGGCGAGCTTGTCCAAACCAAAGGCAAGGGTGCGTCTGGCTCCTTCAAGCTGGCTTCAGGGACCACCGGTGCTCCGGACCAGCCCAAGGCTCCAAGCGGCAAGCGTGGTGCAGCTGCCCCTAAGGAAAAGAAGCGATCCGTAGCCAAGAAGGCAGCGGTGGGCAAGAAACCAGTCAAGAAGACTCCGCCTACAGCAGAAAAGAAAAAAAAGGCAGCAGCTGCAACCCCCAAGCCCAAGAAGGCACCTTCAAAGGCAAAAAAGGTGTCCAAACCTCCCACGAAGAAACCCCGTGCTCCAAAGCCAAAGAAGGTTGCCCCAAAGAGCAAGTCGCCCAAGAAAGCAGCCCCAAAGCGGAAATGAAGATGCCAGCAGGACCGCTGGCACTTTCTGTGGCACTGTACCACCTTATCGGCCCTTCTAAGGGCCAACAATACTAGTCATGAAGGTATCAGTTGTTGCAATCATTGCCTCCTATAGCCACACCTCTGCCGTTAGGTAAAATTCTGGTTAAAAAATTTCTTATGGTATTTGAAGCGGGGGAAATAAATAAATAAATAAAGAAATTTATCAATTACATTGTGTGTATAGTTTAGGTGCAAAATTATTTAAAGTTTTTAAGCAGGAAAACGTCTTACAAACATCTCACTCTTATTTCAGCATATATATATATATATACACATATATACACACACACACACACATATTTTTTTTGTAAGGATTAGGTCTCAGGGTATTAATGGTGAACTTTATGCTGCTGCTGCTGCTGCTGCTGCTGCTGCTGCTGCTGCTGCTGCTGCTGCTGCTGCTGCTGCTGCTGATGGTGCTGCTACTGCAGACAGGCACTGTTTGAAGAGTTTTTATTTCCTATGCAGAATACATTGCATTGTGTGCAAATCTTTTGTGTACAATATAAACAACCACCTCAAAACACAGACACTATAACTGTGTTTTTCCAAATTCTTATTAATGTAATATATTATTGGCTGGGTAAAGGTCAACGACAGCTAATAGGTACAAAAAGCCAGACAACTGTTTTCCTTTCAAATTTGACAGTTATTTTTAGCCCTAATAAGGGCTGTTTTTTTTTTCCCCCTTGCAAAAAAAATGGCAAGGAACTCAAGCACGCTCGCCACGGATACGCCGGGCAAGCTGGATGTCCTTGGGCATGATGGTGACCCTCTTGGCGTGGATGGCGCACAAATTGGTGTCCTCGAAGAGCCCCACCAGGTAAGCCTCGCTGGCCTCCTGCAGCGCCATGACGGCCGAGCTCTGGAAGCGCAAGTCTGTCTTGAAGTCCTGGGCGATCTCTCGCACCAGGCGCTGGAAGGGCAGCTTGCGGATAAGCAGCTCGGTACTTTTCTGGTAGCGCCTGATTTCTCGCAGCGCGACAGTGCCAGGGCGGTAGCGATGTGGCTTCTTCACTCCCCCCGTGGCCGGCGCGCTCTTGCGAGCCGCCTTGGTGGCCAGCTGCTTGCGCGGCGCTTTGCCTCCAGTAGATTTACGAGCCGTCTGCTTCGTGCGCGCCATCGTGGTCCGTCTGCGCGTGCTGTAAAAATTTCAACAGTTTTGTTAAAGCTGTGGTGCACTGCGATTGGCCCGGCATCTCCATTGGCTGGCGAGAACAGCCAATCACAGCACAGAAGTCGATCCATAGAAACTAACGACAGAGGCGGCCGAGCAGCAGATTCATCGCGACCTCGGAGCTGTTCGGATCGTCGGAGTGCGGCCCTGCCTCCTTCTTCGCTTCGCACCGCTTCGATAGCTCGTGGACACGAGGGTGGCAGCCGACCTGCGAGTTAATTTTTAACAACTCGACAGGTCATCTCGAGCCTAGCCCGCTCGGGTCAGCGGCGAGCCCCCTCACAGCGATTAGGGATACGTTTTTGACAGACCACACGCTCTTAAAGCAACAGACAGGCATTCCAGCAACCTCCCCCCCCTCCTACACCCGCGCCCTGGGGCCGGCTGGGGAAGGGGCCAGTGGCATGCAGGAACAGGACATCCCGTCCCTGTCAATTCCGGACAACCTTCCGCCTGGCGCAGCCCTAATTTCCTACGAGGGAGGTACTTTTCAGGTACAGGTACCTGACCACACCATATCAGACACCGCACCCCCCCAGGAACCCACGAACATGGACACGACCACCTCTGTCCCTCCTACCGACTCCGCGCCGCTCATGGTCCCCGCGAGCGACATGGCGAAATTCAGGGCCTGGCTGCACTTCCAGGAAAAAGAAAAGAATGCAGCAGAGCAGCGAGAGGAGGAACAGGAGCGACAAGCTGAATGGACCATGCAGCGGAAACGGCAGCGAACAACAGCGCCAGCAGTCAGGCCACCTGAAATCGCGGTTACAAATCGCTTCGCCACGCTCGCGGAGGCAGACGCGTCCCGACCCACGGCAGGGCCCTCCAGCGCCCCCTCTCCACCCGCTCCAGCTCCGACCAATCAGGGCGCAGCCGCCCCCTCCACCCGCACCCCGCGTGCCTCAGGACCGCGCAAACACGCGCTCAGGCTGGTCGTTCCAGACCAGTCTCTCTACAGCCAGCTGGTGGCTCGCGTGCGATCTCTCGCCCCAGGGGCCGCGCAGATTTCTCTCGTGCGCGAGGGCCTGCAGATCGCGTGCGAACACTTGCAGGCATACCAATCTCTCAAAAAATACCTTGATTCAGTGCCAGTCCCGTACTACACTTTCTGTACAGCCTCTGAGTTGCCTCAGAAAGTTGTTGTCCGCATGCCGCGCGCCACGCCAACGGAATCAATCCGAGAAGACTTGGAGGCACGTGGGTACACCATCTTGGACGTCTACCAATTCCACAAAAAATGCGCGGACCCTGCCGATCCCACCAACACCTGGGAGGAGCCACTACCGCTCTTTAGCGTCACGGCCGCTAAGAATGACACCCTCCCTCGCCTCACGTCACTCACAACTATCAACATGACCCGTGTTGAAGTGACACAATACCGCAAACGTGTCGGAGACGTTGCGCAGTGTCAGAACTGTTGGAAGTTTTTGCACACTCGCAACTTCTGCCGACTCGCCACCAAATGCAAGCACTGCGCCGGGCCCCACACATACGCCGCCTGTCCCAACCTCAACAAAAATCCCAACTGTGCAAACTGCAAGGGAAATGGCGTGCACGAGGGGAACTCCAAACTTTGCCCCGAATACCTGAAGTATGTGCAATTCCGTCAGGATCAGGCGTCTTCGCGCGCAGAACTCGCGCAGCCTCTTGCGACACAGCCAACACCAGCTCACTACCCACTGCTACCACCCCCCGCACCCACGAGGCCAGTGGTGCCAACTTTCTCGTTCGCACAGGCGGCGAACAACAACGCACAACGCATCATCGTACCGCAACACACACCAGCTCCCACCCCCCCTCCTCCCCCCACCCCCTCCCAACACCCACCCCCCCTCTCCCAAGCTCCTACCGCAACTCCAAGCTCCCTCGGCGACTGTGCTGGCATCCAATCCGCCATGTCCGACCTCCGGGACCTGATGAATTTCCTGCGCGATGCCAACTTCGCCGCATTCATGGCACACATGAAGCCCTACATGCTCCTTGCCAACACAGCCACCGATCCCTCAATGAAGACCCTCCTGCTGGTGCAGGCCCTGACAACCTTCTCCGGGGCCGTTTAATGGGTACACATCCTCCTGCCCCGAACCCAGGTACCCTTTCCATCCTGTACTGGAATGCTAATGGGATAACCACACAACTCTACGAACTTGAGAGAGTTCTGGAGGAGTACGGAGTGGAAGTGGCCTTAATTAACGAAACATTTTTAAAACCTACAAAACGTTGCACTATTAAAAATTACATAACCTACCGCACAGACAGAGTAACTGCCGGAGGAGGAACTCTAATTTTAGTCCATAACCGACTTCAACACCACATAAATAAACCTTCAGAAACCAGCCACATAGAAAATACGTCTATAAATATTCGCACAAATACCGGCCACATAACTTTAGTCGCAGCCTACTGCTCGCCAAATAAACCTCTGCTAAATACAGACCTCAACGAAATAATAAACCAACCGCACCCATTCATTATAGCTGGTGATCTAAATGCAAAACATAAACAGTGGAACAGTAGATATAACAATCGCAAAGGGGCAGTGTTAAGCGAACACTCACTACAAAATAAATATTTAATCCATGCGCCGATCACTCCCACGCATTACCATGCTAATATCAGCCATCAGCCAGACGTTTTAGATATAATTCTCACTAATATTCCTAATATAAATATTCAACTAAAAGTTCTGCCAGAACTTGATTCTGACCATTTGCCTGTACACTGTGTTATTGAAACACATGTTCTAACACACCCAAACCCAGTACTTTGTCGAACCCCGGTCATCAACTGGGAGACATTTAAAATTGAATTAGAGGAAATATTTGAAAATAATAATATAATAATAACTTCTAAAGAACAAATAGACCCCGCGGCCGAAATAATTCAAAATACATTTTTAAACATAGTCAAAAAGCACACCACGTTTTTAAATAGGCGCGAATTCTTAAAACATGCATTTCCGGATGCCGACCTCCTCCTAATAAATAAAAGACAAGCACGCCATAAATACCAAAAATTCCGCACACTTGAAAATAAAAATAAATATTACGCACTTAAAAATCAACTTAGGCACGAACTTCTCAAATTAAAAATACATAACTGGGAACACTTTGTAGCTGATCTCTCTGATAGCATGAATAAATTCTGGAAAATAGCTAAAGTATTAAGAAACACGACTAAAAATACAAACTCTAACCCGGTTCAATCCCCGACAGGTACACTTCTCTACGAACCATCTGATAAAGCTAACGCAATTGCCGATTGCTACGAACAGCAATTTACACCGAATAACGACATCGGAGACCCGATTTTTACGCAGGAGCTCTTAGAAAATATAAATAATTTCAATCACTCCCCTCCCACTTCCATTCCCGATCCAGTCACTCTCCCGGAAGTAATCAGCATTATCAAACACGTAAAACTAAATAAAGCCCCGGGTGAGGATAAAATTACTTATCAACTTCTTAAAAATCTGCCACTTAATGCTCTATCCGCAATAACAGATCTTTTCAATGCCATACTCACGTTTCAACACTTCCCCAGCTCCTGGAAGACTGCTAAAATTATTACTATACCAAAACCAGGTAAAAACCCTAAAATGCCCGAAAACAGACGCCCTATTTCACTGCTCAGCTCTCTTAGTAAAATCTTTGAAAAACTGTTTTTAACCAGGCTCCAAACTCATGCGGCAGTGCACAAAATTATCCCGGACACACAATTTGGTTTCCGCTCAGCTCACTCCACAGTTCATGCACTTACTAAATTTACTACAGAAACCATGGCTGCCATGCAGAAAAAAGAATTCACCATCGCAGTATTTTTAGATGTTGCCAAAGCATTTGACAAGGTCTGGATCCCGGGGCTCCTACAAAAGTTAATATCATTTAATTTCCCGGACTGCTACATCCATTTACTAAGCAGCTACTTTCAAAATAGAAAATTTTACGTGTCAATAGACAAAGGTCAGTCTACTATCCGGCCAATCACCGCAGGTGTACCGCAGGGCTCGGCAATTTCGCCATTCCTGTACAATATATATACTGCAGACATCCCAGTTACTCACTCCACCATTCAAATGTACGCCGATGACACAGTAATTTTCACACACGACCCTAACCTTCCCTACGCTGTTCTCCGCACTCAACTACAATTAAATGATTTAGAACTCTGGTTCACTAAATGGAAAATTAAAACTAACCCAGCCAAGTCGCAAGCTCTAAATCTCACCTCTCGCAGACTAAAACCCTCTAAAAACGTAACTCTAAATAATGTAATAATTCCTTATACTGAAACTGCCACGTATTTAGGTTTAACTATAGACAATAAGCTTCGTTGGACCACACACATTCACAAAGTGCGGGGGGCAGCGATGGCCAAACTATCCCTACTGTACCCTCTCCTCAAGAGTAATAAACTACCCCGCCACTTAAAATTACTCCTTTACGTGTCTATTGTCCGTTCCGCGTTTATGT
>NW_026962612.1:140000-162500 GCF_032445375.1 Bacillus rossius redtenbacheri | reverse complement strand
ATTTAAGTTTTTTGGTCATGACCTTAGCTTTTATTTCCTGATTTAATTCCTGAAGTATTTGCGCTGTTAGTGCATCCCGTTGTGCTTGAAAGTTTTTCCTGACATTGTTTCTTCGTTTGATTAGCTCGTCCAGCTCAGGGTCATTTTGGAATTTCTTGGGAGCAACTTGTGTAACAGTGGTGGCATTTTTGATGTGTTGTTGTATTGTATCTGTTATTAATTTTACTTCTGTGTCTATGTCTTCAGGTGGGAGAAGGTGAACTTCAGGGTATGCTTGTATGTCGGCCTTAAATTTAGTCCAGTCTGTACTGATAATTTTTCTGTGTAATTTACTGTTTTTGGTTGGTATCGACACTGTGGCAATTACCGGCATATGATCAGAAGAGAGTTCTTGAACCACCTCCATTGAAGTGACCATTTGTGTGTTGGTGACTATGATATCCAGAATGTCTGGAAGAAAATTTGAGTTTCTATGGTAGAATGTTGGTTCTGTTGGGGCTCTGATTGTTAAGTCGTAACTTTCTGCTAATTGCTCCAGTTTTCTGCCATTATTATTATACTGTCTATTTCCCCAAGCCGGTGATTTGGAGTTGAAATCTCCCCCAATTATACATAAGGGTGCCTGTGCTATAATATGATCAATTGTTTCTAAAAGTTCTTTGTTTTTTGGAGTGCTGTAGATCGCAGAGATAATGATGTCACCTGCATTTGATGGAAGAATTATGTTGGTAGTTTCATTTTTGTGACCTATTGGCATGTGTGCTATACTCTTCTTGATTAGGATTGCAGTACCTCCTCCTAATGCCTGTTGTCTGTCCGTTCTGTATATGATGTAATCTGGTATCGAAAATCTCCAATTTGGTTTAAGTTTGGTTTCTGATATTAGTGCAATGTCTATTTCTTCTTTAATTAGGAAGTGAGTGAGTTCGTACTCTTTATTCCTTATGCCATCGGCATTCCAAATTAGAATTTTTAGAATGTTTTGTGCATTACGATTAGGCTCTGTCATGCTGGTTTTTCTTTGTGGTGTGCTTGTAGGTCTTTTGTCTTGAACTTTGTGGTCTAGTTTTATGCTCATGCTCCTCCTCACTAGAGGTGTCGGTGTATGATTCTATGTCCGAGTGAACTTTGGCCATTTTTGATGTTAGTGTCTTGTCATCTGTGTTCTTGTGAGCAGTCAATAACTTGTTTTGTTTGTTATTACAGTTTCCATCTGTCAGGTTTTGTTCTTGTTTTGCCATTGTTTTTCTTGTTCCTGCCTGTGGGTATTCTGGTTGAACGATTAATGTAAGTAGCCCTTCCAAGATGGCTTGTTTCCTTTCCTTAGAGGTCTGACATTTTTCTGCTTGCCTCTTGATTTGCAGTATATCTTGTATGGCTTGCTGGAATTCCTCGGATGCCATGAATCCTACTGCTTCCTTGACTTGTGCTATAAATTTTGATCCCTTTCCTAAAACTTCTATGTCGTTCTCTTGACTTGCTGTATTGTTGTTATTTAATTCCTCTGCATTTCTATATTCTGTGATGTTACCTTGTTTGCCAGGATCTATTTTTTCTGTGATGGATCTATCCTGGTTGGGGTACATGTCCTTGTTGGTATTTTCACCTCCCTTTCCTTCTGTGGTCTGGAGTTGTCTGTTCTTTTCCGCCCAATTTAGGTTAAGTGTGGGGAAATTCTTCATAGAAATATCTGGAGCCCTAGGTTGCCTGTCCATGTTTGCCTGTGGAAAATTGTGTTGTCGTCCTTGCACTTTGTTGAGGAGTGCAGTCTGTTTTTCCTTGCGTATGGGGCAGGAAGAGTCATTTGCCGCGTGGTTTCCCTCACAGTTTGCACACTTAAATTCCATTTTATTAGCTTTACAATCCTTGGTGTGATGGTTTCCTGCACATCTAACACATACTTCCCTTTGACAGCATTCTTGACTGTGGTGTCCATATTGCTGGCATTTGTAGCATTGCAACAACTTCATTTGCCTGCGAAAGGGCTCAATGTTAACTCTGACACCTTGGAGTGAGGTTATGTTGTTGAGTTTTTCCTTCTGATTGAGGGGAATTTCCACTTTATAGATAGGGTATTTGACCCTTGTTGTCGCATTGGAAAATTGTGTTACAGTTGTAACATTGAAATCATGTTCCATAAGCAGCTCTTTGACTTCGTCAGCTGCTACAGTCGGGTGAAAACCTCTCAACACTGCAGTGAACGAGTTTGTTTTTTGCTGTCGAAAGGAGTAATGAGGGACATCTTTTAGTATGTCTCTGCAGATGTTATGGATTTCCATTGTTGGACAAAGTATCTTTCCACCCTCCCTGATATATATTAATTGCATATCTTTATGTAGCATCGCTATTTTTTTGGCATATCGCTTGAACATGTCAAGAGATGTAACAATAATGGGAGGGGGTTTCCTTGGCCGTGGTGGCTCAATCACCTCTGGTTCCATGCCTGGATTATTGATTATTATCACTTCAGGAGTTAAGGGGTTTACCCTAGATGGTTCCTTGTCATGTCCTGCACCCTTCCTGAGACCCTCAGAGTGCGGGAGGGCTATTCCCCCGGAGGGTGTGACATCAGGAAAGGGGCCTGCCACAGACTGCTGTACGTCTGTACAGACTCGCCCTGAATGATGTTGTCCGCTTGGCCCAGTCGCTGACCTTGATGCGGCTAGGCCGTGGGGGTCTGACCCCGACTGGGTTTCCACGGGTGTTGTGTTTGAGGCAGCTCCCTTCGTTGGCACCGTTAGGTCTCCCGGGGCTGTTTCAGTTGCCTTGAATGCGTAAACCAAGTGTGGGGATTTAAAATTGTCCCTGACTTCACTGTTTGGGGTTCTCAGCTCACTGTCCGAGAGATGCACTGCTCGTTTATTCCTTTCCACTCTGATTGGAGTACTTGTAGGTACAGAGCTGATTGTAGCCTTTGAATCTTGCTGTGGCTGGTACGATGGTATGTAATCGTCGCTGTTGTCGTCGCTGGGAAGTGTTTCGCCGTTTTTGCCCTTGTTGCCATTGTTGACTTTGTTGCCTGTGGTGTTTGACTTTTCTGTCATGATGGTCTCCAGTTCTTGTCGAGCAGTATGTTCGTGTTTACCTCTTAAATCTTCTGCTTCGGTATTACTACTGAAGCTTACCTGATTTTCTTCATTGTTGCAAAATTTCTCTTGCTTATTCTTCTTTTTACCCATTTTTTTGAGTGCAGAAACCTGTTTTGTCGAAAACTCCTGTTTATTTAATGATTTGTTCACATCCATTGTGTTGTCTCCTCCAAATTCTTCATTGGCTTAAAATTTTTACAAAACATTAAATTTATCTGCCTTTCAATTCACTATTAAATACTCTCCTTCTTCTATTATCAACCGCTCGGCCGAAAGTCGAAAGTCGAAAGTCGAAAGTCAAGAAAGTCGTGTGTAGAAAAGTGAAGTGAGAAAGTAGAAAGTCGAAAGTAAAAGTCGGGTGTTACACGTCCCTCCGCGGAGCGCGACCAATCACGAGCCGCGGAGCGCTCCGATTGGTCGCGCAACAAGAAGCCAAGAAAACTTTTCACGAAAAAAATTCAGTTCCCGTCTCACTCATCTAGCGACAGCGGCACAGCTCAGACCTACGATGCCCCCCAAGACGAGCGGTAAGGCAGCCAAAAAGGCGGGCAAGGCCCAGAAAAACATCTCGAAGGGCGACAAGAAAAAGAAGCGCAAGAGGAAGGAAAGCTACGCAATCTACATCTACAAAGTGTTGAAGCAAGTTCATCCGGACACTGGCATATCATCTAAGGCCATGAGCATCATGAACAGTTTCGTGAACGACATTTTCGAGCGCATCGCGGCAGAGGCCAGCCGCCTCGCCCACTACAACAAGCGCTCCACCATCACCAGCCGCGAGATACAGACGGCCGTGAGACTGCTGCTGCCCGGGGAGCTGGCCAAGCACGCTGTCAGCGAGGGCACCAAGGCTGTCACCAAATACACCAGCTCCAAGTGAGCAGGTCTGGTGTGCACATGCTTACATAAACGGTCCTTTTCAGGACCAAGAACATGATCATGAAAGGAAATGCTTCTGCTGCTGTTCTACAATTCCCTCAATCCCTATGATAGTAAATGTAAGCTTAACCAAGGCAGAAATATTTTCATTAAAAAAAGTCTTTAAGACGCATGGTTTACTGGCTGAGATATATATATATATATTTTTTTTTTTGCTTACTTCTGTGGTCATTAGTACATTGCTACAAATATATTTATATATATAAAAAAATAAATAAAAAAATCCTTTCTATTTAATTTAGTTAGATCATATATCAATATTAATGGCAAAGACCAGTTGCATCGATTCACTTTGAAAATAATTCCATTTGTGCTAAAACTGGACACAGTAAAAAAAAAAAAAAAAAAAAAAAAATATATATATACACACACACACACACACACACACATAATTCGAATTCATATTATGCTTAACTGCGTTTGAATTTGCAATCATGCACAAGATGTTTTGTACTTCGAAGTAAAAACAACATAATGTACTATTTAACTACCCACAGTACAAATGGATCCAAAAAAAAAGTGAATTTTCATGCAGACGAAAATGCTTACATTTATTCTATTTATATTAAGTACCCATTACTAACAGCTTATACTGGGTGGAATACAACAGTTGACATGATTTTACTTATATGGCAATTTAATATTTAACCAAAATTAATGGTAAACTAATATTTTAAAGTGTCATTTATGGCCCCTTACCTTCAGCATGTTTGCTTCCTTGCACACAAACGAGGACAAACACATCACCCAACTGAAAAAAAAAAAAAAATTTCACTTGCATCACAAATAATTTAAAATTTTTCACCACATGAAGTAAATATTTCGCAATAAAAAAAAATATAGCCCTAGGACTCGTGTGCACACCTTTTCTTCCCCACATCGCACACGCAAACAAAACTTCCAAATTATTACAAAATCACTCGATTATTATACATACATAAACACACATGTATTTTCCGAATAAGTGAGAAATGCAGGCCGATGAAAGTCAAATTTCGTTTCGGAAATTAAATCTCGCACAACTACCGACACATAACCAAACTTGCGTACATTTACATAGCATTAACCCTCTAAATAATAAACAAATGAAAGCAGAAAAAACAACATCGCTACCCACCGCGCGCGCTCCTGGCGGCGGGAGTAGGAACTACTTTGCACACAGACCGACATAGCCCCCTGCCAAAAACAGTAAAATAAATAATATATATAAGTCTTTTGGCGGGAAAAAATTTCTCAACCGCCTGGGAGCACCCTAGTGTGTGCCTGTCTTTAGGTTATGTTACTTTTAACTTCATTTTCTACAGGCAGACGCGAGGGTGCTCGCCCATTATTTTTATTTTTTTAAATTCTTTCCTACCTTTGGTGTGCCATGCAAGAATTTATCGTCAAAATGGCGGCCCCGAGTGCAAATTTCTCGTCTGCACTGCTGGCTGGATGATTATGTGATGTTTTGAAGGAGGGTGTTTTTTTTTTTTGTTTGGATTTTGTGTGAGGGGGGGAGGGGGCTGGGCTAGCTTTTTTTTTTTTTTAAATTTTCTAAACATTCATCTCTTATGTAACAGTGTTCAGCATTAAAAAATTTAAAAGAAGAGGCACTTACTCATCAATTTCAAAACAGCCTATGAAGAAAAATAAAAAAAATTTAAATTCATTCCAGTTTTATACATTCATGATTTGATCACATGTATAACTTTTCTTTTTTATTACCTTATTTAATTTTATTATTATTACTACTATTGCTGCTACAACCTAGAAGATACCTCAGTGATACTAATACCTGCTGGTAAAGTTAAAGGTTTCACCTTTCTTTCTTTAAACATATCACAATACCTTTCTTGAGTTAAATATTATCTAATGGCTTTAAGAAGTTATGGTAATGTTCATCAGTTATAGAGTGTGGGTTTGTGTGTGTGTGTGAGAGTGTATTTTGAAGAGGGCTTTGGTGGTTGGGATGGTGAGGGTGGTGGGTGTTGTGTGTGGGGAGGGGGGGGGGGGGGGAAGTAAAAGAGTGTTCATTACACGATTTCTCCTGTTGTTTGTAACAATCACACCTGGTATAGCTATTTCGAGTGGCAAATACAAACTGCAAAAAAAAAAACATCTATATCATTGCCAACGGCCATATCACGATGAACACACCGGTTCTCGTCCGATCACCGAAGTTAAGCATCGTCGAGCGTGGTTAGTACTTAGATGGGTGACCGCTTGGGAACACCACGTGCCGTTGGCACTACTATTTTGCACCCTACAGAAAAAAATTTTTTTTTAAAAATTTCAATTTTAAATTTTTTTTTCCCCCACAATCACCACATTTCCCCCCCCCCCCCCCCCCTAACACACACACACACACACACTCACTCTCTCTCAATCAATCAATCAATCAATCAATCAATCAATCACTCACTCAATCACTCACTCACTCACCCACCCAGCAGCAGCTGTGAATCTTTGCATGTGTATACCTCATACAAAATTCAAAGTGAAAAAATAAATAGATAAGTGTATATGTATGTATGTATGTATGTATGTATGTATGTATGTATGTATATATGTATATATATATATATATATATATATATATATATATATAAACACACACACACCTATTTTGAAGTTTCTCTGTTTCAGTGGGCAGTTATGTATAATAATGAGAGATTCAAAAAGACGTTGATAACAATGTCATCAATGCCTGTTTAGTGTGCTCATTTGTTGGATGGTCGGCAGCAATACTAGAGGTGGTACAGCTGTAACCTGTAAAATTGTACCTGCAATGTGTTGTGTATGGAAAAAAATAAAAATTATATCATCTAAATTTTTGTTATCCAACAATAACCTTCCCATCAATGCATGATGTCACAGTAGCCATAGCTCTACTCTTTCTGCCATATAACATTGGGGGAAAAAAAAAAAAAAGGAGCTATTAGAATAATAACAAAAGATAAAAAATCATCTAACTGCAGACCAAAATTCAAAAAACTTAAAGTCCTGACTGCCATAAATGAATACGTTCTAGAAACTTTTTATTCATTCTTAAGAAAAAGAAGAAAAAAAAAATTATTATTTTTTTTTTTTTTTTTTTTTTTTAGATATTCGCACATAGGTATAACACCAGAAATGCTAGTAAATTGAGGATAGTTGAACATAACACTAGGCGATTTGAAAATGGACTAAATTACTTGGGAGTAAAACTTTACAACTTAATATCACAGAAAATAACTAAAACAATTTACCAGTATTAAAAAAAAAAACAGTAAAAAAAATTCTTCTAGAATATCCTACCTACCCTCTGAAGCTATTCTTTAATTTGATTGATAATAGAGAAATTGAACTGTTAATTTGTTGAATGGACTTGTGATAACAGCTGCTTCATGTTTTGCATAAAGTTAAATTGTGTAACATGTTATGTATTTTTTTTTTTTGAAATTTTTTTTCTTGGTAACTTGCATCATGTAAATATTAATTGTCTGCACATACATGTTCTATATCCCGGAGCCTTGACTCCACGTGGGATCAACAGAACAAAAATACAAAAAAAAAAAAAAAATCCAGCTCACTAATCTAGGTGCATTTTGCTAACAATATTTGGAATATATATATATATTTTTTTTTGTGTAACATGCAAATTCTGTATTATTCTGCACACATTATTTATAATCTTCTATCATTTTCTTAGATAATAACTATTAATTCATAAAATAGATTGTGTGTGCATAACCTCCTGGAAACATTTGCACTTACCTCCTACTTTACTTTTTCATTTAAGCAATCCTATTCGCATGTATACACTTAGGTTGCAGCATCGAAATTGTGTAAAATTCAAAGTGTGTATTGCCTGAAAAAAAAAAAAAAAAAAAAAAAGACATACCAAATATTTGCATACAGCGACACACTACATATTTGCACACAGTGGAGTTTTGCGGTAATTAACCTAGCACAATTTACCACACGCAATCACACGCCCGCGATGAGATAACACACTCGCTGTTTTCCTGTTGACCGGCACGAGGAGTAAGAAAAATTGATATTTACACGAGCACACACTCCCACACTAGTCACAACGTCGGTCATCAAGTTGTGTTGAAAATTCCTGTAGCCTCTGTTTTCCCAAATGATTTCACTTAAAATTTCATTTAACAAGACCATAAACAAATTTACAATACTAATTTCTTAAACAAACACTTCAGCGAACAAGTGACTGTCGCATTCATTACAAAGCTTACAACTTAACAGATGTTTCCGATGTGAAATAAAATAAGAAAATGTTTTACAACCAACCTAGAACATTTAGTCAAAACGTTTTTGTCCTGGTTTATGATTATTTTCCGTGACATGAATGTTTCAAAACTAATAAAAATACGAATGCAGCCAAATATAATGAAGTTAGCACATAAAAGACGACTTAAAATATTTCATTTTTCGAGAATTGGCAGAGCAAGAACGCACAGGTCCAACGGAAATTTCTTTAAAGATAAACGACCATCGGACAAAAACACCCCCTCCCCTCATCCTCAAAAATACGTGAATAATATACTTTTTCAATTATATTTTTATCGTTTTTTTTTTTTTTTTTTAATATACTCATTAAAACTTCAAAATAAGCAGGTACTCGTGTGTTTTTCTCTCTACAATGTACCTGATCTCGGTGCGTAAACCTACATCATTTAGAGATGGAATTAATGTACACATACAAGTAAAATTTTGTTCCATTGTAAAATTGAGAGAAAGAAGGTTTTCCAAACGCATTAAGTATGGAGACTTTAAATAAGATTACGAGCTTATAAATGTTTGCAACGAAATAAAGTGACCATGTATCTGCAATTTCAAAAATATTTTTGCTCTGCTAACCTCACATGCAAGCAAGTAAAAATAACCTCACAACTTACTTACCTCTCTCAATTTCGCAGTACCAAAACATAGAAGGGATAAATAGGATAGTTTTTATTCGAAATCCTGCAAGAGTTTTAATTTTTATTAAAATATTTCTCCAATGTAGCATGTGTGTGGAATACTTCATCAGCAACTTGCATCTGCACCTTGAGTGAATTGAAGGGCAGCCAGTTTTAAAAGCTAAACAGAAACTGCACTCTTGAGAATGCATCAGATCCAAGTGAAATGCTTGTTGTGTGTACAGTTAAAAGTTTTATTATTCACACAATGAAAATGTAAACAAAATTTACTCACAATAATAATCACATCATCCTTGGAGGTGCACGAAGAAAGCCATTCCAGGTGGCACTGAACAAGGTGATTTGCTAGTGCTTCCACAGCAAACAGCCTTCATGAAATTATCTCCACATTTTCAGCATACTATACACTAAAGTATACCTAAGTTAATTTAACCATTTTCAAGTGATTCCAGCACAAATTACGTATTTGATTCCTTGAATAACATCTGCAAATGAAAAGTTCCCTGTTTGGTGTAGCAGTAAATTTAAACAGCTCGCAGTGCAAATTAAACAGTGCAGCTGCCATAAAAAAATTACACTATTAGTGGAACTGCCCATTATGTCATCGTAGACTGCTGACATTTAGAAAACATTGAAAAATCAGTGCTAAAGAAGCCCTACATTACTTTCGCTGTCCAAAGTGCGCTGCTCCCTACGTGAGCAAGGCATCGAGAATTTTCTGAACCGTCCGCAACCAGAAAATTGGGTAACCAGATATTTGCAGAGAGAAAAATTTTATTTTCACTTTGCTCTTGCATTCTGTAGGATCAGTCTCGTCATGGCAGATACCGCAGCAGCGACTGCAGCACCAGCTGTTGCCCCATCACAGGCAGCTTCCCCGAAGAAAGGCAAGGCTGCGTCGAAGAAGCCACGAGCCAAGCCCGCGCACCCGCGCACATCTGAAATGGTGGCCTCTGCGATCAAGAGCCTCAAGGAAAGGGGCGGCTCATCACTGCAAGCCATCAAGAAATACGTCGCCTCTACCTACAAAGTAGATGCGGAAAAGCTGGCACCTTTCATCAAGAAATACTTGAAGGCAGCAGTGGCTAGCGGCGAGCTTGTCCAAACCAAAGGCAAGGGTGCGTCTGGCTCCTTCAAGCTGGCTTCAGGGACCACCGGTGCTCCGGACCAGCCCAAGGCTCCAAGCGGCAAGCGTGGTGCAGCTGCCCCTAAGGAAAAGAAGCGATCCGTAGCCAAGAAGGCAGCGGTGGGCAAGAAACCAGTCATGAAGACTCCGCCTACAGCAGAAAAGAAAAAAAAGGCAGCAGCTGCAACCCCCAAGCCCAAGAAGGCACCTTCAAAGGCAAAAAAGGTGTCCAAACCTCCCACGAAGAAACCCCGTGCTCCAAAGCCAAAGAAGGTTGCCCCAAAGAGCAAGTCGCCCAAGAAAGCAGCCCCAAAGCGGAAATGAAGATGCCAGCAGGACCGCTGGCACTTTCTGTGGCACTGTACCACCTTATCGGCCCTTCTAAGGGCCAACAATACTAGTCATGAAGGTATCAGTTGTTGCAATCATTGCCTCCTATAGCCACACCTCTGCCGTTAGGTAAAATTCTGGTTAAAAAATTTCTTATGGTATTTGAAGCGGGGGAAATAAATAAATAAATAAAGAAATTTATCAATTACATTGTGTGTATAGTTTAGGTGCAAAATTATTTAAAGTTTTTAAGCAGGAAAACGTCTTACAAACATCTCACTCTTATTTCAGCATATATATATATATATACACATATATACACACACACACACACATATTTTTTTTGTAAGGATTAGGTCTCAGGGTATTAATGGTGAACTTTATGCTGCTGCTGCTGCTGCTGCTGCTGCTGCTGCTGCTGCTGCTGCTGCTGCTGATGGTGCTGCTACTGCAGACAGGCACTGTTTGAAGAGTTTTTATTTCCTATGCAGAATACATTGCATTGTGTGCAAATCTTTTGTGTACAATATAAACAACCACCTCAAAACACAGACACTATAACTGTGTTTTTCCAAATTCTTATTAATGTAATATATTATTGGCTGGGTAAAGGTCAACGACAGCTAATAGGTACAAAAAGCCAGACAACTGTTTTCCTTTCAAATTTGACAGTTATTTTTAGCCCTAATAAGGGCTGTTTTTTTTTTCCCCCTTGCAAAAAAAATGGCAAGGAACTCAAGCACGCTCGCCACGGATACGCCGGGCAAGCTGGATGTCCTTGGGCATGATGGTGACCCTCTTGGCGTGGATGGCGCACAAATTGGTGTCCTCGAAGAGCCCCACCAGGTAAGCCTCGCTGGCCTCCTGCAGCGCCATGACGGCCGAGCTCTGGAAGCGCAAGTCTGTCTTGAAGTCCTGGGCGATCTCTCGCACCAGGCGCTGGAAGGGCAGCTTGCGGATAAGCAGCTCGGTACTTTTCTGGTAGCGCCTGATTTCTCGCAGCGCGACAGTGCCAGGGCGGTAGCGATGTGGCTTCTTCACTCCCCCCGTGGCCGGCGCGCTCTTGCGAGCCGCCTTGGTGGCCAGCTGCTTGCGCGGCGCTTTGCCTCCAGTAGATTTACGAGCCGTCTGCTTCGTGCGCGCCATCGTGGTCCGTCTGCGCGTGCTGTTTTTTTTTTTTTTATTTTTAGACCACAGCCCCTCCACGCTGAAGTCAGTCTCACACAGCCGAAGTGTTTGTGAGCCCTGCTAACCAAATGGGAATGATTTGACTTGAGGGAATTGATGCGTGCCAGGTGGGACCTATACGCTTAAGTAGACAATATATAAAACTGCCATTGACTCCTCCCGCTCCTGGGAGGGAGGGGGAGGAGTCATGGCGACGTGCGTCTGGCGCGATAAAGCCTGTAGTAGTGCGAACTTAGCACTCCTACAGCCTATGGGGTGTAGCAAAGGGTTAGGCAACAGTAAACCAGCGACGCACTGGAGGAAACCTGTTACCTGTAATCTGAAAAGCTAGCGCGACCGATGGGAAAATATGGACGCGGAAGAGGTATAGTAGGCTATAACCTTTCCAGGTGGGATTCCTGGAAAAGCTATGTTGGTGCTCTCCGAGCAAGTACACAGCAGGGTTGTGCGAATTTGACAATTGCCTCGGTGACACCGAGGGCGGCAGGAACTCCTGGCGCGACCTGCAACTAAAAGTAGAAACACATATATACAACACTCTATAATTAGTAGGAGTGGGGGGGGGATACTGGGTTGGCATTGGCATGCCAATGCAGCATCTATGAAGCACTGAAGCACTGGTGCTGTGGTTGGCGTCACTGTGCAATAATTGAGAAAATGGGAATGAATTTTTACGATGGTTGACTATTATTATTATTACAACTACTAGGGAGATGTTGATATACACTATGGGGGGATGTTAGGATGCGAAAGAGTGAAGCACTAAAATAAATTGGAAGGGCATGATAACGTGGCTGTTGCACTATGTGGCTGCGGGAACCATGGCAGGATCTTGGTGCCATCTCCCCTGCTGACAGGCACTGTGGGCGGCGTCTCTGTGAGCTCCCCTGGCGGCGCAGGGGGGGGGGACGAAGCACTTCCTGGTGGTAAAGATGTCAGGGTATAGGGAGAGAAATTACGTTGTAAAATTAGAACTAAAACACTAATAACACTAATAATGAAAGAGGGAAAAAAATCGTAGAATTAAAGCTGAGCGATGCCGCTGAGTTTTTAACAGTTTATCTTAAAGTGTTTGCAATGCGCCGGGCGCAGTTATGTACTATGTCGGCACGAGTGTTTTCTGCTGATTATTTTGGTGTTTTTTATTTGTTTCTGCGTTGAATATTGCAGAAGTTATTTACATTTTAGTGAATCGATGCGTGACAAGTTTTTGGTTCCTGAAGTTTTCTGAACAGTCCGCAACGAGCTACAGCTACCCCGAGGCCACGCCCCCTGCGCGCGGCCAGCCAATCAGTGCTGGTGCGGACTACGGTGATTTTTCGACTCGTTCAGGGCGGTTTCTCGCATAGAATATGCTTTGGCCTTTTGTATTTTCGTACATCTTCTGGGTGATAACGACCTAGCCTGTTTATTAGGGGATTTGTGTGTGATTCCACTGTTTTATAAAAGGCTACAGCTTGTTTAATAAACTGTTCGTGCATGGTGTCTATGCGAATCTCTGTGTGTACTCTCTTCATGGGAGCATAGTTAGGCACATGCGCGATTTTTCTAAGAGCCTTATTCTGCACCACCTGCAGTTTATTTAAGTGCGTTTTCGCTGCGTAGCCCCACGCTGGAGCCGCATAGGTCATGATGGGTTTCACGCAGGCTGTGTACAGTAATTTGCTATTTTTAATGCTTAGACTTCCCTTGTGGTTTAAGAGAGGATATAAAGTTGCCAGTCTTGCATTCGCGAGTGCTTGTTTATTCGATACCTGTTTGCTCCAAGTTAGGCTTTTATCCATGTGGACTCCCAGGTATTTGACACAGGTTTTGTAGTGTATATTGTTGTTAAAAAGGCGTAGCTGAGGTAGGTTTGCCGGTACCTTCCGGCGTGTAAAGACGATCGCCTCACATTTGTCGACATTGATAGCTGTTCTCCAATCTGTGAACCACGATTCTAACAGATTCAGTGATTCTTGTAGGCGCCTGACTGCTTGTTGCGATTGAGTTGAACTAGCATACAACATGGTGTCATCCGCAAAACACGCGATGTTGGCTCTGGGCAGTTTCGGTAAGTCAGAGACATATATATTGAAGAGCATGGGGCCAAGTACACTGCCTTGTGGTACACCAGCTAATATTTTACGTGGAGTAGATGTGGCTCCTGGGATGCTTGCACGAAAAGATCGTTTACTTAGGTATGCGTCCAAGGTTTTTATATACGTATCTGGGAGTTTTATGGCTTGGAGTTTGTATAAAAGTCCGTCATGCCAGACACGATCGAAGGCCTTTTCGATATCGAGGAAGACTGCCGCGGTGTAGTGGCGCCAGTCAAAGGCCTGTGTTATATGCTCAACTATTCTAACGAGCTGTTGAGTGGTGGAGTGGCGAGCTCTAAAGCCAAATTGATAGTCTGGGAGCACTTGTTGCTCTTCCAGGTGTAATTGGATGCGGCGTGCTATTATTTTCTCAGCTACTTTCGAGATGGTGTTGAGCAGGCTTATTGGTCGGTAGCTGGACGGGAGTTGCGGATTTTTGCCAGGCTTGGGAAGCAGAATGATTTTTGCCTCCTTCCAATTGTTAGGCCAGGAGTTGGTGAGAAGGATGCCATTTATGCAGGCTGCTATTGCTTGAAGAGCTGGGATTTTGAGGTGTTTTAGGACAAGGGAAGGGATTTTATCTGTTCCTGGAGCTTTATTAGTCTTCAGAGATTTTATGATTCTTCTGACTTCCGCTTCTGTCGTTAGAAGGGGTTCTGAGGTTGCAGGTGTAAGTCGCATGGCCGCTACTTGCTCCGTTATTAGGAGGGAGTGGGGGGGATTGTTTGGTAGGATGTTGGGTTGGAAGGCCTGTTCTTGGCAGTCAGCAAGTACTGTAGCTTTATCTTTAGGCGAGAAAGCCATGTTTCCAGTAGGAAGTTGGATAGGCGGGATAATTGTGGGCTTGGAGGACAGGTTTTTCGCCACTTTCCAGAGTGTGTTGTTGGCTGTAGAGAGCTGTTGCACTTTCGCATCCCATTGAGTGGCTCGATGTACACTAAGTTTGGCTTGAAATTCATTGTACAGGTCAGTGTATACCTTCTTGAGCGCTGGGCATCTGTTGCGTTGCCATCGGCGCTTCGCCTGGTTTTTGGCTGTGATTAGCTGTTTTAGTTGCGGGGGGAGGGCAGTAGCATCCACTTTCTTTTTCATGGTTGGAATAAAAGTATTTATTGCTTGGGATAGGGTCCTAGATAATTTGGCAGAGTACTGCTGCAAGTCCGCAGCCACTGTAATGGTAGGAACAGGGAATAGGTTATTTTCTATAAAGGAGTTGAGTCGCGGCCAGTCTGCTTTGCGGAAATTATAGGTGCGTTTGGTTTGGGCGGTTTTTGTGTAAACATCTTCAAGTGTAGCAATGACTGGTAGATGGTCTGAGTGCAGCTCGTGGATTACTTCAAGTTCGTAGATGAAATTTGTGTTATAATAAATGGTGAAATCTAGGATATCAGGATATTGCCTGGGATTTTCAGGATAGCGGGTAGGATGGTAGGGAGCGCAGACCATGTATTGGTGTAGCTGCTGGTGTGCAAACAGCACTCTGCCATTACTTGTAGTTCGGGCGCAGTTCCACGCAGGGTGTTTTGCATTTAAATCACCTAGTAGGAGGAAGGAAGAGGTGCAAGTGGCTAGGATTTGGAGGTTTTCAGCTGTGATTGAGCGTCCTGGGGGAGCGTAGGCTGAAATGATAGTACATTTCTTGCCTTTAAGTGATATAGAGATTGCTACTGCCTCTATGCGGCCTAAGTCAGGAAGTTGTACTTCATGGTGTATTAGATTGGTGCGGACAGCCAAGGCAACCCCTCCACCCTGGTTGTCCCTGTCCTTTCTGTGGATGATGTACCCAGGTAGGAATAATTTTTCAGTTGACGAAAGATGGGTTTCTGTTAGTGCTAGTATCTGGACATCATGCTCTCGCAGAAATTCCTGAAGTTCAGGCGTTTTGTTTCGCACACTGCGTGCATTCCAGGTGGCGATCGTCTTTAATGTTAATTTATTATTGTGCTCCATCTTGAGGAGCAGGTGCGACTGGTGCCATGGCCATAATTAGGTCCACGGCGAGGTGAATTCTGCGGTCCGCCGCGACTGAAGTGTCAAGCCAGGCCGTTAGTAGGTTGCAAAGTTTTTGCGCAATTTCCATGACAGCAGGGTGTGCACCTGCTACTTTCGTGAGCGTGCCTTGAAGGACTTGGCAGTCTCGATAATTTGTGGCTATCCTCTCTGGTGTGATGTGTACTGGAGGTTGTGGCAATGGCATGCTGCGTGCCACAATGGGGGCTGCTGGCCTGATTGCTGCTGGATTTGGCTGTACCACGACAGTTGTAGCTGGTTCGTTGTGGGTGACAGGCACCTTAGGAGCCGGTGTGGAAATAACTGGCGACTGCACGCAAGCCTGTTGCATTGGTTGTTGTATATTATTTTCTGCTGGAGCAGAGCGGTGGCGCAGCCTTCCTGCCTGGCTTGATGGTTGGGCAACTGGTCTGGCCTGACGTGGCTGGCGCTGTGCATGCTGGTTTCCTGTACTGCGGGGTGTACCAGCCTGTTGACTTTGGCGAGCTGCCTTTCGACGCTCCCACTGTGTTGGCTCCCATAGTTCCGGGAAGTCCTGTTTCAGAGCCTGGTACCTGTTATCGCTACGAGGGTCCCAGTCATCTCTGTAGCCAGAGGTTTGCCCTCCTTGTGGTCGGGTGTTGTATTGCGGGTTTTGTTTACGCCGTGATGTGACCACATTCCACCCTGGCTCATGAGCCACGTTGGCGGGTTGGGTTTGTGACTCCGTTTGCTGGTAGGCAGGTGCACGGTCCTCGGCATGTTGTGTCTGCCACTGAGGGCGTCTATTTGGACGCCGGGTCCATTGTTGGTGCTGCTGCTGCTGGTGCTGCTGGTGCTGCTGCCCCCTAGGACGGCGCCTCTGCAGCTCCCGTTGGTAATCGGGGCAGCCCATGTATCTGGCATTATGTGCCATGTTACATCTGGCACAGTGTGGCGGGCGGGGACAGTCCTCCTGTAGTTTGTGTGGGCCGGCACATTGCGGGCACACTGGCTGTTTGCGGCATTGTTTTGCTATATGCCCAAGAAGACAGCAATTCGTACACTGGAGTGGTGTATTTTTATATCGGTAGTCCACCAGCCTCACTCTGAGTCCAATGACAGTGGTCAATGTACTCATTAATGACTCGCTGCCCTGCGGTACATCTAGTTGGTACATGTTTATTGGACGACGAGTCCAGTCGTACATTTGGTAGACTGATAGTACTGGTATGTTTTGAGCCAGTAGGTCCTGGGTAATTCTGGCAGTGCTAGTTCCCCCTGGGATGTCCTTAAGCACATATTTCAACGGTTTGTCTGCCTGCACGCGTGTAATAAAATACTCGGCCTTTATTTCATCAAGTACTTTAATGGCTGCATGGTACTGCTGCACATTGGTGAAATAGTACAGTGTCCCCCTGTTGGTGTTTTTCGCTGAGAAAATTAATCCTAGCCTGTTGAACTGGTCGTACAGCCGTTCATATGGCAGCGCGGCTGTGTGGGTGACTGTGATTGGGGCAGTGCGAAAGGGATTCGCGCCCTGTTGTGCAGTTGAGGTGTCTGTCAGGGCTGGGTGATCCTGCGCCACGCCCGGCGGTATCTGACTGCATGGAGGCGAACTGCCTGGTGTCTGGCTGCCTGTTGTCACATCACCTGTGACATGGTGATTCAGGGACTGAATTTTTGTGACTCTGATGTGTTCGTCGCTACTCTTTCTCTTGAGAACACCTTGTTCAAGAGAAGAGGTTTCGCGGAATTCTACGTCACTCGAGGTCGCCATGTTAGCTAATTAAATAATAACAATAATAATTATTCCTACAGGATTTATTACGATCGCCTAGCAAAGGAAGGGAGTGGAGCACCCACTGACCTACGACCCTGGGACTGAGTTAGCCAGGGCCGCGGCTAGGCAGCGAGACGCTGCGCCTCTGGGTGTCACACACTCAATTTAAAACCTATCCGTCGCACGACGCGGTCGTTCAAAACTGGGGGCGGAATTCTGGACTATTCTGACTACTTTCAGGATGAGCAGCAGGACTACATCATCTCCGAACGAAGCTAGGAGCGGAACTGAGCGCGTGCTGTAAAAAAATTTCAACAGTTTTGTTAAAGCTGTGGTGCACTGCGATTGGCCCGGCATCTCCATTGGCTGGCGAGAACAGCCAATCACAGCACAGAAGTCGATCCATAGAAACTAACGACAGAGGCGGCCGAGCAGCAGGACTCGTACCATCGCGGTTTCGAACCGTTTCGCGGCGCTAGCTGAGAGCGCCGGCCCCCCGCCCGCGGCAGGGACCACCCACGCACTTATCGCAGACGCCGGCGCAGACGCCGCGTCAGCACCGCTTATCGCGCCCACCCAGGGCGCGCACAGACACGGCGAGACGACCGCCTCTCCCAGCACGCCGCGCGCCAACAAACCGAGAAAACACTCACTGAGGCTGATTGTTCCAGACCAAAGTCTGTACAACCAGCTCGTGTCGCGCATGAGAGTGCTGGCCCCCGGGGGCGCGCAGATTTCGCTCGTTCGCGAGGGGTTGCAAATCTCGTGCGAGCACGAGCAGGCCTACAAAGCACTAAAAACGTATCTTGACTCTGTTCCAATACCCTATTTCACCTATAGTACAGCCTCAGAACTTCCGCAAAAAGTTGTTATTAAGATGCCCCGCTCAACCCCAACTGAAGCCATCAAAGAGGACCTCGAGGCGCGCGGCTACACTGTCCTCGACGTCTATCAATTTAAAGCTAAATGCTCGGACCCTGCCGACCCCACAAACACCTGGGAGGAACCACTGCCCCGTTTCTGTGTGACTGCCTCAAAAAATGACACACTGCCGCTGCTCACCACTCTCAAAGTCGTCAACATGACAAAAGTTGAAGTGACACAGTACAAGAAACGCGTAACAGATGTAGCCCAATGCATGAACTGCTGGCAGTTCTTGCATACTAAGAATTTCTGCAGATTGGCCACTCGATGCAAACACTGCGCCGGGCCCCATACCTACGCCGCCTGCCCCAACTTGGGCAAAAATCCCAACTGCGCCAATTGCAAAGGCAAGGGAGTGCACGAGGGCAACTCAAAGCTCTGCCCCGAATACCTGAGGCAAGTCCAGTTCAGACAAAATGTTGCGTCTTCGCACGCTGAGCCCGCTCTGCCTCGTGCACCACAGGATTCGCCAGCAAATTTCCCGCAGCTTCCTGCTCGCGCTCCGGCGCAACTTGTTCGTCCCACGCTTTCTTTTGCGCAGGCGGCACTCAACCCCCCGCAAACACAAACACGAAACATACAGCTTCCTATTCCCATGAAAAACCCGCCGATCCAGCCCACCGCAACTCCAAAATCACCCCCCTCCCCTCCATCCCTCCCCACCCCCGGACCATCTCCCTCAGGCGACTGCGCTGGCATCCAATCCTCACTTTCCGACCTCCGAGACCTCATGAATTTCCTCCGTGACGCCAACTTCGTGGCCTTTATGGCCCACATGAAACCATACATGCTCCTCGCCAACTCAGTCGCCGACTCATCCATGAAGACCCTCCTGCTCGTGCAGGCCCTGACGACTTTCATGGGCTGCGAGTAATGGTAGTACATCCCGCAGCAGCGCATCCTGGCTCCCTTTCCCTGCTCTACTGGAACGCCAATGGCATTTTTAAACAGTTATACGAGCTGGAGCGCGTATTAGAGATGTACGGCGTGGAGGTGGCCCTAATTAATGAAACTTTTCTTAAACCTAATAAACGTTTAATAATTAAAAATTATATTACTTACCGCACAGACAGAGTAACTCAAGGCGGAGGGACACTAATTTTAATACACAACAGAATACCACACCATTTAAATAAAACAATTTCAACTACCAATATAGAAAACACCTCTATAAATATTCGCACTCAAACAGGCCACATAACTTTAGTTGCAGCATATAATCCGCCTAACAAGCCCTTACTAAACGAAGATTTAAATAAATTAATTGATCAACCATACCCTTTTATTATAGCTGGCGATTTAAACGCCAAACATACGCAATGGCATAGCAGGTATATTAATGTCAAAGGGAACAGACTTGCTCATCACTCCACACTAAATAAATACACAGTTCGAGGCCCGCTCACCCCAACTTTTTATCATGCAAATTTAAATCACCAGCCAGATGTTTTAGATTTAATACTCACTAACATTGAACACTTAAATATTGAAATGGAAGTGCTCCCAGAACTAGATTCAGATCACCTGCCCGTTCATTGTCTTCTGGAAGCGAACATCTTAAAACACCCAAATGCAGTCCTTTGTAAAACACCTGTAGTAGACTGGGAAAATTTTAAAATAGAAACAGAGGAACTATTTGTCAATAATTTGGAAATAACATCAGCTGAACACGTAGACTCTGCCGCGGAACTAATTCAAAGTACGCTAATAAATACTCTTAAAAAACACACTAAATTCCTAAACAGGCGAGAATTCCTTAAACAAGCATTCCCGGAGGCCGACCTCCTACTCACTAATAAACGACACGCGCGACACGTTTATCAAAAACACCGCACTAAAGAAAACAAAGATAAATATTTCTCCTTGAAAAAACAATTAAAAAACACTCTTAACAAATTAAAAATAACTAACTGGGAGAACTTCATGTCTGAACTTTCCGACCATATGAATAAATTTTGGAAAATTTCAAAAATATTAAGAAACAAACATAAAAATACTAATTCTAACCCAATTCAAGCACCGACAGGAGAAATGCTGTACGAACCAGACGATAAAGCAAATGCAATAGCAGATAGCTACGAGGAGCAATTTTCACCTAATAATGATTTAGGGGACCCACAATTCACACAAGAGGTGCTTGAAAACTTAAATAATTTCCAACAGGCCCCAGTAATTTCCAATCCAGATTTAATTACACTTCCCGAATTACTCACAATTGTAAAACGCGTTAAAGAAAATAAAGCCCCAGGACATGATAAAATTACATATAAATTAATTAAAAACCTGCCAGTAAATGCACTCCTTGCCATTTTAAATCTGTTTAATGCTATTTTGACTTATCAACATTTTCCGCAGATATGGAAAACTGCAAAAATTATCACTTTACCTAAACCTGGAAAACCTCCTACAATTCCTACCAACAGACGGCCAATATCTCTCCTTAGTTCCATTAGTAAATTATTCGAGAAATTACTACTTTCAAGACTACAATTTCATTCTGTAGTACACAATATTATCCCGGATACACAATTTGGTTTTCGCTCAGCACATTCTACAGTTCACGCACTCACAAAATTTACTACAGAAACCATGGCTGCCATGCAGAAAAAAGAATTCACAATAGCAGTATTCCTAGATGTCGCCAAAGCTTTCGACAAAGTCTGGATACCTGGTCTGATACAAAAATTAATTTCTTTCAATTTTCCTGATTGTTACATCAAATTACTAACCAGCTATTTTCAGGATAGGAAATTCTATGTTACCATTGACAAAGGCCATTCTTCCACTCGCTCCATCACTGCTGGAGTACCTCAAGGCTCTGCCATTTCTCCATTTCTATACAATATTTATACTGCTGACATACCAATTACTCATTCAAACATCCAAATGTATGCAGACGACACAGTTATCTTTACCCACGACAAAAGTTTACCGTATGCAATCCTACGCACACAACTTCAATTAAACGATCTCGAAATATGGTTCAATAAATGGAAAATTAAAACTAATCCCACTAAATCACAGGCTTTAAATTTTACCAACCGTCGGCTTAATCCAACACGAAATGTAACTTTAAATAACGAAATAATTCCCTATTCAGAAACTGCAACCTACTTAGGATTAACTATCGACAGAAAGCTAAGATGGAATACACATATAAATAAACTCAGGGGGTCGGCATTGGCTAAACTTCACCAACTTTACCCACTACTTAAAAGCAGTAATTTGCCTCGTCACCTAAAAATACTAATTTATGTTTCTACTGTCCGCTCAGCATTCATGTACGGTAACGAAGTCTGGGGTAATGTATCCACCTATTATAAAAATATTCTCCAAGTCATACAAAATAAATACCTCCGCATAATTGGGAACGCCCCTCCCAGGACAAGGACAGTAGAACTGCACGAACGACTAAAAATTCCCTTAATTAAAAACTACCTTGTTTTTCGCAACAATAAATTTTTTCATAAACTCCCACTTCACAACAACCCGGTTATTAAACGCATAGGCGATTATAATCCAGACATAAATAGACGTCTAAAACGCCCTAAAATGGCCGTAGATCTACAATAATTAAGTAAAAAATGAGTACAGACGCGGCCGCTCTCGCGCCGCGTGTCTCTTTGCGCCACAGCTCACAAGTAAATACTATTCTCGGTCCCGGACCGTCAAGAGAATTCCCGGCCAGAGCCGATCCAGCCAACCAGAGCGAAGCACCGACTTCGCTCCCGCACAGCTCGATTTATTTATACAAAAATTCAAACTCACACATAAAGTCAAGACTACACCACATTCAGGCAGAAAATAAATAAATAATATTCCTAATAATTACTAAATGAATTACATTAAATCTAACATACCCTCAAAATCAGGCTGTGTATTGGCTAGAGCCAATATCCAAACCTAACAACTCGAAGCACCGCCTTCGTTTATCCAACCAGACTTCATGCAGCACCTTCCTGGAGTTAGGGCCGCGCTTCTGCGGCCGATTAGCGTAACTTAGGCACTTAATGCACCCATTTTTTTTGGCTTAACTATAAATTTTCAGACAATTCTGATCATTAAGACCCACTATATTCAAAATTTATTTTAATTAACTAGACAGGGAACGAGGCAGGTGGGGGACGCCTGCCTACACTCTCTCCCTTAGTGGGCAGGGAGGGGG
>NW_026962612.1:95000-137500 GCF_032445375.1 Bacillus rossius redtenbacheri | reverse complement strand
CAACTATCAAGGGATAGTGGAGGAGGTGGGGGGAAGGAGGGGAAGGAAAGATTTGGTAATTATAAGGAATTAAAAGTAGTTGTGACGCAATTTATTAGAGCCCCGATGGGCCAAAAAATTTCTTTAACGCAGAATAATTAGAGCCCCGCTGGGCCAAAAGTTCCTTTGACGCAATATAATTAGAGCCCCGCTGGGCCAAAAATTTCTTTGACGCAATTTAATTAGGGCCCCGCTGGGCCAAAAAGGGGTGTCCTGGGCATGTCAGTCATTGGCTAGTCCAATGCTGAATATTTGCACCACAGGACGTAGATAGGCACATCGGGCCAGTAAAGTCTAGTAGTTTTGTTAATTTGCCCCTCGTATACGGGATGTGTGGAGTCTAGTTTAACCTGGCTTAGGCAAGTCGCGGTTTTTTAAATTGTCGCTGGACAGCTGGGTCGTAATCGGGGATATTATTAATAAATAAATTAGGATGAGCCGGGAGTTGGCCATAAAAAGACCTATTTTGGCGTTTTATGAAGTCCGAAACATATTCTACTTTAAGGAGCTGATGTACTGCTAAATTACTAGTATACCAGTCGCAATCGGCGATTACTCGCAGGAATCTATTTTGTGTGACTTGGAGCTTCTTTATGTGCGACTTGGCCGCATAGCCATAAATCTCGCAAGCATAGAGGAGTTGAGGGCGAACTATTTGTAAATATAATTGAAGTTTCTTCCTTCTAGGGAATTGAGGGGCCTTAAACATTGGGTATAAAGATCTTAGAGTTCCGAGAGCAATCCTTGTAACTTTAGTAACCTGATGTTTCCAGGTGAGACTCGGGTCGAGAGTTAGGCCTAAATATCGCACCGATTTTTCAAATGGAATTGCTTGATTAAATATTTTGAGTTCGCGATCAGGAACTGTACGTTTTTTTGTTAAAACTATGGTAGTAGATTTGGCGCCATTAATTTTTATGCGCCAGCGAGTGTACCATTGTTCGAGTGACGTGAGCTGCCTTTGGACAATAGTTAGTGCAAAATTTAAATTGGAAGATTGGTAAACTACCGCAGTGTCGTCCGCATAAAGCTGCACATGAGCATGTTCGCGCGGTATATCGGCTGTATACACATTATAAAAGAAGGGAGAGAGGGGTGAGCCCTGCGGTACCCCAGCTGTGAGTTCCCGAGTAGAAGACCTCGCCCCATCTATCGCGACAAAAAATTTTCGGCGCCATAAATAATGGGCCACCAGATGAATATATGTGTCCGGAAAATTAAAAGTCACAAATTTTTTAATTAGGCCAGGAATCCAGACTTTGTCGAAAGCTTTCTCCGCGTCTAGCATAGTTGCTACTGTGAACTTCGCTCGCGAGTTAAATCCATCAGTGGCATCTTCAACAAGCTTGATTAATGGATGAGATGTGGAGTGGCCACTCCGAAAACCGAATTGATTATCTGGGATAATGTTATGTTGGTCGGAATGCTCTTTAAGTCGTTTTAATAAAATTTTTTCAAAAATTTTGCTAGTGCTATTTAAAAGGCTAATAGGGCGCCTATTTTGCGGTAAAGACGCATTTTTCCCTGGCTTTGGAATCGTAATTACTTTCGCGAGTTTCCACTCGGAAGGATAAGTTTTTAAAATAAAAATAGCATTCAAAATATTTAAAAGATATTCGAGTGCTGAAAATGGTAATTTTTTGAGTGATTCGAAATTAATTCCATCAGGTCCGCCTGCTTTATTTTGAGGTCGCGATTGAATTGTTCTTAATAGTTCGTGAATTGTTATAAGTTCCGGCTCTATTTGCGTGGCTGTTTGTAGGTAATTATTTACCGCGACTGTAGTGGTTCGAGTAAATTGAGGGTCGTTTACATCCTCATTCGGCGAAAATTGTTTCTCAAAAATATCCGCGATCGCATTTGCCTTGTCGGCCGCGTCATATTTTATGCCCGTGTCCGTAATTATTGCGGGAGTAGAAATAAATTTATTATTGCCTCTTAATGTGCGCGTGAGGCGCCACATTTGCCGAGGCTGTGTAGCGACTTCCGTTACTAGATTCCCGAATTTATCTATTTTTAATTGTTTAAGTTTTCGAGTAACTTGCGCTTTTAGGCGATTGTATTCCG
Organism: Bacillus rossius redtenbacheri; assembly: GCF_032445375.1. NCBI lineage: Eukaryota > Metazoa > Arthropoda > Insecta > Phasmatodea > Bacillidae > Bacillus > Bacillus rossius. Next base: position 135,394 of record NW_026962612.1, on the reverse strand, counting down.
TCCTGGCTTGCGGTGTTCGCGTTCGCTGATAGTTATTTCGCGCCTGACGTTTTAAAATGATTAAAATATCGACATCTGGATAGTTAATTCTTGTAAATTCTCTTTTGTTCATTAATTTCGTGTGTGTTTTGCGCACGTCTGTAATCGTGTCAGTAAACAATTTAACATGCGTGTCAAGTTCTTCGGGAGTGTTTATCGTCGGTGGTTCAATAAAAATTGTTTCTAAATCATCGCGAAATTTGTCCCAGTCGGTAACTCCGAAAGTTCGGTTAAAAATGGCCGCGCAAAACTGGGCATCAAAAGTCAATTGTATTAATACAGGAAAATGATCGGAGTCTAACTCATCTAATTTTTCGGAAGTAACTTGTGCTCCCGGAATGTTGGTAAAGGCTATATCTAAAATTTCCGGCATGCCCCCATTAGTTGGGTAGCTAGTCGGCGAATTTGGAGCAAAAATTTCGTAATTATTTCGAGCCGCATGCTCAGTTAAATTTCTCCCCGCTGGGTTTGTATTTCTGCAACCCCAGTCTTCGTTTTTACTATTTAAATCACCAGCTATGAAAAAGTGCTGCATTGGATTTATTAGTTTATTTAAATCGCTAATCAATAAAGGCTTGTTCGGTGGTTTATAGACTGCCGACATACAGACGTGCGCATTTTTGTTACGAATATTTATGCTGGTGGCCTCAATGTGCTCTAAGCCAGTTATTTTTATAGGGTGATGATTTATGCCGTGCTTAATGAGAATGGCTGTACCGCCCCCTAGGGTGTCGCGGTCGGTTCTATAGGTTGTATAACCACTGATATTAAAACGATGGTGAGGCCTTAATTTTGTCTCCGAAATTAATGCCACATCTATCCCGTATACGAAAAGACATTGTTCTAATTCGTAGGATTTGGCACGAATGCCATTTGCATTAAAATTAAGGATTTGTAGTGTTTTCCCCCTGTCTACAGCCATTTACTGAAGCACTTTCGCGAGGGCCTCCAGCAAAATGGTCTGACGCTGTTTTGTATTTTGCGCGGCGCGGATGCGAGGGTAATATGGCTCCAAGGCCTGAACCAGGTTCCAGTAATCGCAGAGGCGGAGAATTTCAGCGAGTTCCCCCAGGCCTGTCACGGTTCTAGTTTCGTTTGCTTCTATCTGTGCTGCTGTTCGCTGCTCGCTCTTTTCTACACGCGCCTGAACGATTTCCTCGGCTGTGCGGCGCGGTGCACTGGGCCCAGCGACAGTGGAAGCGAAGGTCGCGCGAGTTTCCTGTCTGCTCGGTTGGCTGCCCTGCGCCCCGGTATGCGTGACGTCAGCGCGCGCAGCTACCTGCCCGGCCACCTGTGCGGGCCGTCGCGGGGGTGCCGGGGGGGGGAAGTTCGCGTGTGTCGCCTCTGGCGCGGGCGCTCGCGGCGCAACACGGGCTGCCTTCTGCGCTGCCTGCTCGGCTAAAATCTGCTTTCTAGCCTCGACGCGGTTTAAATATACCGGGCACTGCTTCCAGGCCGCGGTATGCCCTGTCGCATTACAGTTCGTGCACACTTTAGGCGCCTCCTCGGGGAGTGTGCACTGATCGCGAGGATGCGGGCCCGCGCATCGGATGCACTTAGGGACCTGACTGCAGTTCCCTGTCGTGTGGCCGAAGTCGCCACAACGCCTACACAGTGGGATGTCTTCCGGCCGGTTGCGGTATTTTTCTACTTTAATACCACTCGTGTAGTATAAAGTCTTAATTGAGTAGATGTCCCGCGCACTCGGGGCGACAGTGACAATAAACGATGATGACGGTTCGTAGGATTCACGGCCCGTATTTCTGTCAGTGAACTTGAAACTTAGTTGTTTGACGAACGTGACCTCGAAACCTAAGGCACGAAGTTCTGTTTTGAGAGCCTCCACTGGAGTGAAGCGACTGAGGTTCTTAATTACTACCTTTTCGCCGCGCTCGCTTGGCTGGGAGAAGGTGTGATGCGGAATGTTGTTGGCTCTGAGCCAATTGACGCCTTTTATTTCGTCGGCCTTTGAGTCAAAAGCGACCTTGACCTCTTGCCTCTTAGAAATTGTTAATCGGTTTTTGATACCGAGCTGCGCGAACACAGGCCCGATATTGCCGACCACTTGAGAATTTTTTATTACAAACGGCACTCGTTTGTAACGCGGGGCTTCGTGCCCTTGAGGTTGTTCGCTGCTGCTCGCGCCTGCATTATTTGATTTTCGGACTCGGCGCTTCTGAACAGTGAAGCCCTCGTCATCCTCACTTTCGCTACCGTTTTCGCTAGAGTTGGGGTCCTGCGCCCCTGAAACTTTTTTTGCATTGCTGCATCCTGGCTCGCTGCCTTCATGAGTGCGTTTAACGGCCGTGCCGCAGTCCATACGCTCCTCCTCCTCTCCTCCCATCGCAGTGGGTTGGCACCCTGCTTTGAAAAAAGCAGGGACCACCGTGGTAGCCCTGTTCGCGGTGTCGCGCGTCGCAGTTACTGTCCGCACTAACGCAGCCTGCCTACCCGACCTGTCACCTTCACACTGGCCACTGACCTGAGCTCCCTATGTAGAGAACCAGGCTAGGCTAAGAGTACTGCCGCTGGAAATTACTTTTGTTACACGTCCCTCCGCGGAGCGCGACCAATCACGAGCCGCGGAGCGCTCCGATTGGTCGCGCAACAAGAAGCCAAGAAAACTTTTCACGAAAAAAATACTGCTCCCATCACGGTTAAACATACGCAGAACATTCCGTACGAGAGGGTCTATGACCTATTTACGAGACTGGGTCTGAGCTTCACAGCAAAGAACACCAACAGGGGCACCCTATATTACTTCACTTCTGTACCGCACTACCGCGAAGCCCTTAAGGCATTCGACGGGTTAGAAATAGAATACTTTGTCACTCGAGCCCCGGAGGACAAACCACTGAAGTATGTCATCAAAGACATACCAGGGGGAACTAGCACAGACAGGATCACTCAAGACTTGTTGGCACAGGGTGTACCAGTCTTGGTGGTCCACCAGATGTACGACTACTCTAAGAGAGCTTCAAACATGTTCCAGCTTGATGTGCCACAGGGGAGTGAGGCCATTGTCAACTCACTTCGACAAGTCTTTGGCCTCAGAATACGAATCACAGATTTTCGCCACCCCAAGGGGCCCCTCCAGTGCAGCATATGCTGCCAAATGGGGCACATTGCCAAACAGTGTCACTCCAGGCCTGTCTGTCCCCAATGTGCCGGGCCCCACAAACTGCAGGAGGACTGCCCACGCCCGCCACGCTGTGCCCTCTGTAAACAGGAGCATAATGCCAGATATCGAGGCTGCCCTGTTTATCAGAGGGAGTGGCTGCAGAGACGCCCTCGTGGCCAGCCACAGCGCAAACAGCAAGCATACGGGCGTCAGCACCATGACTCACGACAGGCGCGTACCTGGACCGCAGCTCCCCCGCCCCCCCCTCAGCACAGGCAGTACAGCCATGCTGCAGCAGAGGGAGGCTGGCAAACTGTGCAACGCCGTCACAGACCAGCACAAGATGGCTACCATGGCCCACAGGGACCACAGGCAGGCCCTGTACCAGATGAACAACAATACTGGGCGCCACCAACCAGCAATCGGTACTCGACACTGGGGGAAGAGTACCCGACACTTGGCACATTAAATGACAGAGAGGCAAGACAATTCGCAAAACAGCAGACCGCCTATGCATACAACCAGCCTCGTCCGCAGCGTAGGCGACAACAGCGGCAACCGCGTCAGCCTAACCTCAACAGGGAATACGACCAGATGACCCCACAGGCAGGACGACTCCGCCAATACTCGGAGCACCCTGTGAGTGCCCCGACCGCACCAGAGCAACCCATGCTAATGCAGCAAGCCCCTGCTATGCCTGTGCAGGTGGCACCACAGATGGACACCACACCAAGCACAAGCAGTGCTCCGGCAGTTCCTGCACTGCAACCACAACCACATGGGACCACCACCATGCCGGCCACGATCGTGACGCGGAGTATGCCTCTGCCTACACCCCCAGCGGTCATAACACCTGACCGAGTGGCGGCCAACAACAGAGATTGCCAGGTGCTGCGTGGCACTCTCACCAAAGTGGCAGAAGCGCAGCCAATACTAATGGACGTGGCGCAAAAACTGTGCAACTTACTGGCAGCTTGGCTGGACACCACCATTCCACCAGAGAGCAGAATTCACCTCGCCGTCGACCTCATCACGGCCATAACCACAGCTTCCTCCCCCAAACATGACAGCACACCACACTAATGTCCCCCTTACAAAAATAGCCACCTGGAATGCACGAAGCATACGACATAAACTTCCAGAACTACAAGAATTTCTTCGCGAACACGACATACAAATTATTGCCATCACTGAAACTCACCTCTCCCCCACAGACAATCTGTGCATTCCAGGTTACATCATACACCGAACAGACAAGGACAACCATGGGGGGGGAGTGGCGCTGGCAGTGCGCACTAATCTACTCCACCATGAAGTTCACCTACCGGACCTAGGGCTCATAGAAGCAGTTGCAGTAGTCCTTACAATTAAAGGCAAGAAATGCACCATCATATCCGCATATGCGCCGCCTGGCCGCTCTATTAAACCTGAAAACCTACAAGTCCTAGCCACATTCACCTCCTCCTTCCTTCTCCTAGGCGACCTCAATGCCAAGCATCCTGCATGGAACTGCCTACAAACAACCACAAATGGCAGGGTGCTGTTTGCACATCAGCAGCAACACCGTTATATGGTCTGCGCTCCCTACCATCCTACCAGATACCCTGAAAATCCCCAACATAATCCTGACATCCTAGACTTCACTATTTATTTTAATACCAACTTTGTTTACGAACTAGAAGTCCTCCATGAGCTCCACTCTGATCACCTGCCAGTCGTAGCAACATTAGAAGACGTCCACACACCTACAACCAAACCTAAGAAAATCCTTAACTTCAGAAAAGCCAACTGGCCAAAATTAAATTCCTACGTAGAACACTACCTCACTCCTGTCCCTACCATTACAACAGCTGCCGACCTGCAGGCGTACTCGGCAGAACTAACCAGAACACTCACCAAAGCCATCCAAAACTATGTCCCAACAACAAAGCCGAAACCTGATACAGTCGCCCTTCCCTTTCCCCTGCAACTGCTTCTCACTGCCAAAAATCAAGCTCGTCGTAGATGGCAACGCAACAGAACACCAGCACTCAAGAAGGACTACAACGATCTTCACTCCGAATTCCTCAGTCACCTAGCACTACACCGAGCCACACTGTGGGACCACAAAATCTCACACTTAACCACAGCCGACAACACTCTATGGAAAGCCACCAAATCATTAACTGCCAAACCCGTCATCATTCCCCCCATTCAACAGCCAACTGGAACATTCGCCTACACACCACAGGAGAAAGTGAAGGCGCTAGCTGACAGCCAGGAACTTGCCTTCCAGCCCAACATCCTCCCCAACAATCCGCCTCACACACTCCTAGTGTCAGAGCAAATAGCCAACATGCGACTAGCCACAACCACCACGGAACCTCTCCTTACCACAGAAATGGAAGTGAAAAGAATAATTAAATCTCTGAAGAACAACAAAGCGCCAGGAGCAGACAAAATCCCTTCCCTAGTCCTCAAACAACTCCAACTCCCTGCCCTTCAGGCAATCACATCCTGCATCAATGGCATCCTACAAACAAACTCCTGGCCACACACCTGGAAAGAAGCCAAACTAATCCTACTCCCAAAACCAGGCAAAAATCCCAAACTACCAACCAGCTACAGACCAATTAGTCTCCTCAACACGCTGTCTAAAGTCGCAGAGAAAGTGCTAGCTCGCCGCATCCAACTACATCTGGAAGAACATCGTGTAATCCCGGACTACCAGTTTGGCTTCAGGGCTCGTCACTCCACCACGCAACAATTAGTCCGTATTACAGAACACATTACACACGCATTCAACTGGCGCCAATACACTGCAGCTGTCTTTCTCGACATAGAAAAGGCGTTTGATCGAGTATGGCACGAAGGACTGCTACACAAACTCCAGGTCATACAACTCCCGGACACATACATCAAAACATTAGACTCATACCTCCATCACCGCTCATTTCGTGCACACATTCCAGGCGCCATATCCACACCTAGACCAATACTAGCAGGGGTACCGCAAGGCAGTATACTAGGGCCCCTGCTATTTAACATATATGTAGCAGATCTCCCACAACTACCTGGAGCCAACATTGCGTGTTATGCAGACGACACCATGCTCTATACAAGCTCCCTCAGCCCCCACCTGGCTGTACGAAGACTGCAAGATTCGCTACACACCATAGAAGCATGGTTCACCGACTGGAGGACATCAATTAACGTAGGCAAATGCGAAGCCATCATATTCACGCGCCGACGAGTCCCAGAAAACCTGCCGCAGCTCAACCTATTCAATAACGACATCGAATACAAAACAACTGTAAAATACTTAGGAGTACACATGGACCGCGGACTCACATGGAAGAACCACATCGCCAGTAAACAAGCTCAAGCCAACGCAAGACTAGCAACGCTGTACCCCCTCTTAAACCACAAGAGCAGCTTAAGTACACATAATGGCAAGATCCTCTACACAGCCTGCGTCCAACCTATAGTAACCTACGCATCCCCAGCATGGAGCTACGCAGCACCAACACACTTGAAGAAACTACAAATCGTACAGAACAAATCCCTAAGAAGAATAGCGCAAGTTCCCATTTATGTCCCGATGCGCCTAATACACAAGGAACTTCGCATAGAAACACTGCACGCGCAACTCGTCAAGCAAGCCACTTCCTTTTACAAATCAATCGACACACACACCAATCCGCTCGTACACAACTTGGGACGATATAATCCTGAAGATGCCAGAAAATTCAAAAGACCGAAACACATTTTATGCGAAAAACCCCCGTAAACACTTAAAAAATACTCCGTCAAAATCAGTCGTGTTTTTCGCTCTCTCGCCAAGCCCGGGTCGGCGCTGATTGGCTGGTCCGCGCCGGTGGGCGGAGCCTAGGTGGGGGTACCAGCAGTCGGTTGCGGACTGGCGAGAGAACTTTCAGCCGAAAAACTCGTCTACACATTGTCACACTAAATTCCACATAACTTTTTAACTATAAACTCCACCGTCATGTTTGAACTGGCAAATTGTTCCTAAAACACTCACCATTAAGAAACCGTATCCTGATTCAACAAATTTCACCACCCTGATTTAAGAAAACAACGAGAATCGCCGTTTCCCCCTTTTCAGTGCAATTATCCCACACTCATTTTTAGTTTTTCTTCCTAAATTATTGAAGTTTTGCAACATAATTTTCCCCCCACTCACCCTGTCATCTACTCTCCAGCAGCTGTGCTCCATGTTCCCCGCCCTCCCTGGGGGCCGCCACAGAGACGCCGCCCACAGTGCCTGTCGGCGAGGGAGAGGGCGCCATGTTCCAGAGAGCTGCTGCCATGCCCACCCGAATTTTTAGTGTTTAAAAATTATTTTAACGTCATAATTTTTCTCCCCCCCCAGTGCTTCTAAACCACCCCAGTAGTGAAAAATATATGCATATATAATTGTAATTATTAATTATATATGCATATATATTAAATATTAAAAATTTTTCGCAACATAAATCTAAACCCACGACTTCACCCATCATCTTGTGGCTCAGAGACGCCGGCCATAGTGCCTGAGCGCACGAGCCCCATTATTAGCCTAACCGGGCTAATAGCCATTAAACATAGTTATAGAACAATGTAAATATGTGTCTTTATCTTTAGTTGCAGGTCGCGCCAGCAGTTCCTGCCGCCCTCGAGATGCCGAGGCCTAAATAGCCACATTCGCTCGTGCCTGCCGAGCACATACGCCGCATGGCGTGCTCAAAATGGCTCTTCCAGAAATCCCATCTGGGAGAGCCACAGATCCCATTCGCCCTCATCCGCTTCCTATCCCTTCGGGCCCTCGGTTGCGTTAACTTTTCACTCACAGGCAACAGGTTTCCTCCAGTGCGCTCGCTGGTTTACTGTTGTCTACCCTTTGCTACTCCCCATAGGCTGTCGGGGTGCAAATTCCGCACCCCTGCAGGCTTGACCGCGCCAGACGCACGTCGCCAGCTGCTTCCCCCTCCCTCACAGGAGAGTGAAGACAGCATAGGCAGTTACTCAGTTATCAAATTAAGCGTATAGGTCCCACCTGGCACGCATCAATTCCCTCAGTCAAATCATTCCCATTTGGTTAGCAGGGCTCACAAACACTTCGGCTGTGTGAGACTGACTTCAGCGTGGAGGGGCTGTAGTCTAAAAAAAAAAAAAAAATTCCCGTCTCACTCATCTAGCGACAGCGGCACAGCTCAGACCTACGATGCCCCCCAAGACGAGCGGTAAGGCAGCCAAAAAGGCGGGCAAGGCCCAGAAAAACATCTCGAAGGGCGACAAGAAAAAGAAGCGCAAGAGGAAGGAAAGCTACGCAATCTACATCTACAAAGTGTTGAAGCAAGTTCATCCGGACACTGGCATATCATCTAAGGCCATGAGCATCATGAACAGTTTCGTGAACGACATTTTCGAGCGCATCGCGGCAGAGGCCAGCCGCCTCGCCCACTACAACAAGCGCTCCACCATCACCAGCCGCGAGATACAGACGGCCGTGAGACTGCTGCTGCCCGGGGAGCTGGCCAAGCACGCTGTCAGCGAGGGCACCAAGGCTGTCACCAAATACACCAGCTCCAAGTGAGCAGGTCTGGTGTGCACATGCTTACATAAACGGTCCTTTTCAGGACCAAGAACATGATCATGAAAGGAAATGCTTCTGCTGCTGTTCTACAATTCCCTCAATCCCTATGATAGTAAATGTAAGCTTAACCAAGGCAGAAATATTTTCATTAAAAAAAGTCTTTAAGACGCATGGTTTACTGGCTGAGATATATATATATATATATTTTTTTTTTGCTTACTTCTGTGGTCATTAGTACATTGCTACAAATATATTTATATATATAAAAAAATAAATAAAAAAATCCTTTCTATTTAATTTAGTTAGATCATATATCAATATTAATGGCAAAGACCAGTTGCATCGATTCACTTTGAAAATAATTCCATTTGTGCTAAAACTGGACACAGTAAAAAAAAAAAAAAAAAAAAAATATATATATATACACACACACACACACACACACACATAATTCGAATTCATATTATGCTTAACTGCGTTTGAATTTGCAATCATGCACAAGATGTTTTGTACTTCGAAGTAAAAACAACATAATGTACTATTTAACTACCCACAGTACAAATGGATCCAAAAAAAAAGTGAATTTTCATGCAGACGAAAATGCTTACATTTATTCTATTTATATTAAGTACCCATTACTAACAGCTTATACTGGGTGGAATACAACAGTTGACATGATTTTACTTATATGGCAATTTAATATTTAACCAAAATTAATGGTAAACTAATATTTTAAAGTGTCATTTATGGCCCCTTACCTTCAGCATGTTTGCTTCCTTGCACACAAACGAGGACAAACACATCACCCAACTGAAAAAAAAAAAAAATTTCACTTGCATCACAAATAATTTAAAATTTTTCACCACATGAAGTAAATATTTCGCAATAAAAAAAAATATAGCCCTAGGACTCGTGTGCACACCTTTTCTTCCCCACATCGCACACGCAAACAAAACTTCCAAATTATTACAAAATCACTCGATTATTATACATACATAAACACACATGTATTTTCCGAATAAGTGAGAAATGCAGGCCGATGAAAGTCAAATTTCGTTTCGGAAATTAAATCTCGCACAACTACCGACACATAACCAAACTTGCGTACATTTACATAGCATTAACCCTCTAAATAATAAACAAATGAAAGCAGAAAAAACAACATCGCTACCCACCGCGCGCGCTCCTGGCGGCGGGAGTAGGAACTACTTTGCACACAGACCGACATAGCCCCCTGCCAAAAACAGTAAAATAAATAATATATATAAGTCTTTTGGCGGGAAAAAATTTCTCAACCGCCTGGGAGCACCCTAGTGTGTGCCTGTCTTTAGGTTATGTTACTTTTAACTTCATTTTCTACAGGCAGACGCGAGGGTGCTCGCCCATTATTTTTATTTTTTTAAATTCTTTCCTACCTTTGGTGTGCCATGCAAGAATTTATCGTCAAAATGGCGGCCCCGAGTGCAAATTTCTCGTCTGCACTGCTGGCTGGATGATTATGTGATGTTTTGAAGGAGGGTGTTTTTTTTTTTGTTTGGATTTTGTGTGAGGGGGGGAGGGGGCTGGGCTAGCTTTTTTTTTTTTTTAAATTTTCTAAACATTCATCTCTTATGTAACAGTGTTCAGCATTAAAAAATTTAAAAGAAGAGGCACTTACTCATCAATTTCAAAACAGCCTATGAAGAAAAATAAAAAAAATTTAAATTCATTCCAGTTTTATACATTCATGATTTGATCACATGTATAACTTTTCTTTTTTATTACCTTATTTAATTTTATTATTATTACTACTATTGCTGCTACAACCTAGAAGATACCTCAGTGATACTAATACCTGCTGGTAAAGTTAAAGGTTTCACCTTTCTTTCTTTAAACATATCACAATACCTTTCTTGAGTTAAATATTATCTAATGGCTTTAAGAAGTTATGGTAATGTTCATCAGTTATAGAGTGTGGGTTTGTGTGTGTGTGTGAGAGTGTATTTTGAAGAGGGCTTTGGTGGTTGGGATGGTGAGGGTGGGGTGTGTTGTGTTTGGGGAGGGGGGGGGGGGGGGAAGTAAAAGAGTGTTCATTACACGATTTCTCCTGTTGTTTGTAACAATCACACCTGGTATAGCTATTTCGAGTGGCAAATACAAACTGCAAAAAAAAAACATCTATATCATTGCCAACGGCCATATCACGATGAACACACCGGTTCTCGTCCGATCAAGTGTGCGCGAAAATCGGTGCCGCGATTTTTCGCAAATTTTCGTGTAAAAAGTGCCGCGAGTGCTGTTTTCTAGTATAAACTGTGTGCAAAATCAACTTTTACATGGACCCAAATAAAGGTGAGCTTCGGCACAGCCGAATTCGTGTGTAAAATAGTGTAAATAGTTTTCGTTAATGAACAATAACATTGCAAGCCATGTAGGTTATGATCTCACTAGCATAGAGTATGGGCACCTTAGAAGTGAACATTCGGGTGGGTGTGTTCCCATATCTCGGTTCAGTACTGATCTATTAATTGGAGCACCCAACACCTCCATGGACAATATCGATTCGCACAATATTTCACATTTTGTTCCTACCAACAACACAATATTAAAAGCCTATACCAGCAGTATGGCAGAAAATACTGAATACCAATCAAATCAAACAGCCAGCAACAGCAATTATTTAATACAACGAATGAACTCAAGGCGAAGAATTTTAGAGGACAACGAAGTGGCCGCCTACACTTCTGAAACCAACATGGCCGCCAGTCACAACAGCTCGGCTGCGAGCCCAGGCAAAATTACACATCTCAACGAATTAATTTTGCCACACAATGTCGCCCACACCAGTGCATCAACAAGTGAAACCAACTCAGATCGAGCTTTATATGAGCTGTACTGCCCAGCGAAACAACAATTAATTGACGACACCTCCGTATTCGCACTAAATGGCGCCTACTACCAGGTCGAAAGCGACAGTGGCAAACCAATAATGGTAAGGGTGCACCTGCGCAGAATCGCAGCAGAACTTGAGCCTGACCACCCCTTTACTATATGCGACATCCAGGACTTTAAGCCGATATCCTTCAGCTACGACGAAGAGCTGCCAGAAATTGTCTGTGAATCAGAATATCACAGGTACCTACAACATTACGAGGCCTCTCAACTGTCTGAGCAGCCACAGAGAGCCATACCCCTCAGCAAAACTGACTACCACCGCAACACCACCACGCCACCCATGCAAATGGATGAGGACCTCGGCTGGCAGACTGTTCCAGGGGGAAATGGCCAGAAGCGGAACTCCTCACACCTGCAGACCAGCCCCAACTCCATGCCATTCACCAAGGCTAACAAATATGCTCTCCTAGCTGAAGAGGGAGCAGACAACACTGCACCCCCAGCCCAGCCAGCTGCTACCACCAATGGAACAGTTGCCCCAGGGACACCACCGCCCCGGCAGCGCACACCGCCACTTCTACGCAGTCCCACCGCACCGCCGCCCCGGCCCACGCCCAGTCGTGTGCAGGGAACCCCTGTGAAACTGACAATGCCCCCCGTATTTGTCAAAACTGCCCTAAATCAGGCCTTCACGCAACACAAGCTGGCGCTCTCCCAGCTACTGACAAATGAATTCTCAATAAGTTCTACAAGTTATAATGTGAAAATTAAAACCGAGACACCTCAGGACCATGTGCGGCTTCTCCGATTCCTCCATGAGAGGGGGTTTGAGAGCTACACCCACCCCAGGGCAGATCAGAAAAACACCAGATTTGTCATCAGGGGCCTTGGGGTGGATTACGATCAAAGGGAACTGAAGGAACAGGTTTGCGCACTGGGGCTGCCAGTGGAATCAATAAAGCGAATGGACCGGCGCACACCTGCCGGGGAGACCATCGCTGTGCCCCTGTACCTAGTGTCCCTGCAGGGCACGTTCCCGCTCTCAGACATTCTGGGAGTCCACCACCTCGACCACATGGAGGCCAAGTTCGAGGCATACCGGGGCCGGCGTGACCTGCAGCGCTGCGTGAGGTGCCAGCGGTGGAACCACAGCATCTTCAGCTGTGACATGAAGCCCAGGTGCGTGAGATGCCCGGGAGCGCACCCATCCACCGAGTGCAACAAACCAAACGAAATCCCCCCCACATGCGTCAACTGTGCTGACCACAAGATGGCCGACACAGCACACCATGCCGCTTCCAGGGAGTGCCCAGTCAGGCTGGCACTTCTGAATTCAAAGGTAACTCCAACCACACAGCCTGGACCAACACCACCAGCTGCCACCACCAGCAACTTCCCTGTACTGAAGCCCCCCAGAAACTCCTTTGCGAGCGCCCTAAAGGCGTTCACATCACAACCACCACCAGCACCCCTCATTCCAGACACACCCACTCTTGCACCACAATGCCCCTCTCGCGACACTCGCGCTCCCCATAAACTCTTGCCACGTCAACCCGCACCAAGTCAGCCCCCAGCTAAACATCAACCACCTAATGCAGAACCCAACCTTTTTTGTGAATTCACCGAGCTGATTAAACTTGTAAAAGAACTAAACTTATTAAAATGGGTTCCTTTTTTCCTGGATGCAGTAAGGAAATTCAAATCAGCGCAGAACAATGATGAGAAGTGCACAGTCGTTTTCTCCATCCTCACCTCATTAGCCAATGCCCTCCCTTAAATTCACGGTCTGGAACAGCAACTGTGTGTCTAACAAAACTGCCGAGTTCTCTCATTTCATATCAACTCACAAGCCAGACTTGGTATTCCTGTCAGAGACCTGGCTAAGGGCTGGCGCCCCGTTTGCAGTACAGGGATATGTGGCGCACTGCGCCGACCGACTGGATGGCTCTCAGGGGGGCGTGGCTCTTCTTGTGCGTCGAGAACTGTCGCACCACAGGCGGCAGATACACCAACTGCAGCATGTGGAAGCGGTAGCAGTGCGGATGCACACGAACCCCACGCCCTTCACCGCCGTGGCTCTCTACATACCACCAACAACCCCATTCCCGGCGGAGGATCTCACCAGCCTCCGCCGGCTCGATTCACGTGTCATCCTGGCGGGTGACTTCAATGCCAGGCACACCTCCTGGGGCTGCCTACGGAATAACTATAGGGGTATTGCCCTCCGCAAGTACCTAATTGAAACCCCCCTAACACTCCATGCCCCTGACACTTTCACGTACCACCCCCACTCCCATACTGGCAGCCCCAGTGTACTGGACCTGGTGATAGGCACCAACCTGCCCAGAGTCAACCCCCTTACTGTCTGCACCGAACTGACATCCGACCACTACCCTGTCATGGGTACCATTGACACAACAGTCACCCAAACTGCCACCTGCCTCATCTTTAATTATAAACTAGCTGACTGGAAAAAGTATCGAACAGCTATGGACCAGCAGCTAGATCTGCAACGTAGAGCCCGCACGAAGGAGGAACTCGACCAGCATGTTCTCCACTTCGCTGACACCATTATTACCTCAGCCTCACTACACATCCCCCAGGTCAAACCACATCATCATGGCATCCCATTCCCAGACCACATCAAGGCACTCATTTCACTTCGCAACAAGGCTCGGATCCGATGGCAGCGTACCCGCCTGCAGCCGGACAGGGACGGCTACAATGCACTGTTCCGACGGTGCAGAGTGGCCGTTGCTGAATGGACAACGGCGAACGAAGTCAAAAAGCTCCGAGCGCTGTCACTAGCGAATGGTTCAGTGTGGCGCTTTGCACGCAGCCTTCGCTCGGCCAGGTCAGCGATCCCTCCCCTGGAGGTGGGCGATGGAATGGCGGAGTCGGCGACTGACAGGGCGGAGTGCCTGGCAGACCATTTCGCAAAGTCATTTGCCCCGGCACCAGTACCACCACACATCTCCAAACTCCCCACCCACTATCATCCCCCTCCGCCACCTGCACCTGGCGCTCTTGACCTAACCACGCCTCGGCAGGTCAAGAAAGAGATCAACCGTGTGCGCAGCAATGCTGCACCTGGCCCAGATGAAGTCACCCCACGCCTCCTCAAATCCATTTCACAAAAAGCACTCATCTATCTCACCAACATTATCAATAGCATCCTCACTCTAGGTCACTACCCACGTTCATGGCGCGAGGCCACGGTGGTACCCATATTCAAGGGGAAAGGCGCCTCCAGCCGACCAGCGTCGTACCGCCCCATCTCCCTGCTATCGGTGATATCGAAGGTAGCGGAGCGCATAGTTCTGGCCAGGTTGGAAGCGGAAGTAGCCCGGCTACGCCCGCTGCCAGAATTCCAGTTTGGCTTCCGACGTCACCTATCAACACAACATGCATTAGCTCACGTCACCGACCAGATCACCTTCAGTTTCACCCAAAGGACCCATACCGGCATGGTGTTGTTAGATCTAAGTCGTGCATTCGATACAGTCCATCACCAAGCCCTAATCCTCAAGCTAGCCTTTCTGGGATTCAACCCTGCACTTCGCCACATCCTTCACTCATTCCTGGAAGCCCGCAAGTTCCACGTGCGGGTGGAAAGGTCCACCTCATCCTCGAAAGAGATCACCGCAGGGGTCCCACAAGGGTCTACGCTCTCACCCCTTTTATTTTCCTTATATACTTGTGACATTCCCAAGCCCCCTGAATGCACGATCGTCATGTACGCGGACGATACCGCGCTGATGGTTCGCCATCATGACCCCAACCAAATTAAAGCCAGGCTGACCGCGGCCATCAACCAAATTAATAATTATTTTATGTCCTGGGGCATCCTTCCCAACCCCAGCAAAACAGAAGCCATCTTTTTTACCAGACGACGCCCCCGTCTTCCCCCAGCACTGTATGTGGGAGGCGCAGTCATCAAGTGGAGCGATACAGTGAAATACCTTGGTGTGACACTGGATCGCTCCCTGCGCTTCTCACCGCACTTCTCATCTGCCACTGCTCAGGCCTACCGTGCATATAACTCGTTGTCCTCCATTCTCCGCCCCCACAGCCCCTTACCAGACATGGACAGAGTGCGCCTCTTCAAGGCGTACATTGTACCTATTTTGCTTTACTCCTCAGTAATATTTGCACATGTACCCGACATCCGCTTCCACCAACTAAAAACATGTTTCAATAAACTACTCAGAGCAACACTCGGCAAATACAAATACGTCACTAATATACAGCTACATGCCCTCGCAGACACACAATCGCCCAGATCACTTGTTATACAATACGCAGACAAATTCTTCAAGAAAGCAGCACAACACCCGTCTACACTTGTCCGAAACATTGGAAAACACGACATCAACAGACCATACCCACACACACTCATCACCGATTACCATCCCGGCAGACCACCCTGAAAGGGTGGCATGTAAAAATCATACCACCCAAAGCCATGAATCCCAGTGTAGTGCACCGGACACCCCCCCACAGTGCCAGTGCGACGTGAAAAACCAATGGACGCCCACCACAGTGCCATTGGCTGAATTGTAATGTGTATATAATGTATATTATGTGAGTTGTCCTAAATTTATGTAATGTCCCCACCCCATCAAATGACATTCTTTGTAAATATCAATATTTTAATAAAGTGTTTATGTTGTGTGCAAAAACTCGCCACGAAAATAGGGCTGATAGCCCCAGAAAAAAGACAAAGGTTTTTAAACTTTCCTTTAAATAACCGCTGCAAAACATATGTAATTTTTTCTGTAAATATTGTTGTGTTTGTGTTTGTAAAGTGTAACCGTAAATAATAAATGTATATTTTTTTTTGGCAAAGGAGCACCTGGTGCTGGCATGCCAATCAATCATGAAAATGTAAAAATTGTGTCAATGCAAAAATAAAAATCTTTTGAATTTGAAAAATTTGTCCGATCACCGAAGTTAAGCATCGTCGAGCGTGGTTAGTACTTAGATGGGTGACCGCTTGGGAACACCACGTGCCGTTGGCACTACTATTTTGCACCCTACAGAAAAAAATTTTTTTTTAAAAATTTCAATTTTAAATTTTTTTTTCCCCCACAATCACCACATTTTCCCCCCCCCCCCCCTAACACACACACACACACACACTCACTCTCTCTCAATCAATCAATCAATCAATCAATCAATCACTCACTCAATCACTCACTCACTCACCCACCCAGCAGCAGCTGTGAATCTTTGCATGTGTATACCTCATACAAAATTCAAAGTGAAAAAATAAATAGATAAGTGTATATGTATGTATGTATGTATGTATGTATGTATGTATGTATGTATATATGTATATATATATATATATATATATATATATATATATATATATATAAACACACACACACACACCTATTTTGAAGTTTCTCTGTTTCAGTGGGCAGTTATGTATAATAATGAGAGATTCAAAAAGACGTTGATAACAATGTCATCAATGCCTGTTTAGTGTGCTCATTTGTTGGATGGTCGGCAGCAATACTAGAGGTGGTACAGCTGTAACCTGTAAAATTGTACCTGCAATGTGTTGTGTATGGAAAAAAATAAAAATTATATCATCTAAATTTTTGTTATCCAACAATAACCTTCCCATCAATGCATGATGTCACAGTAGCCATAGCTCTACTCTTTCTGCCATATAACATTGGGGGAAAAAAAAAAAAAAGGAGCTATTAGAATAATAACAAAAGATAAAAAATCATCTAACTGCAGACCAAAATTCAAAAAACTTAAAGTCCTGACTGCCATAAATGAATACGTTCTAGAAACTTTTTATTCATTCTTAAGAAAAAGAAGAAAAAAAAAATTATTATTTTTTTTTTTTTTTTTTTTTTTTTAGATATTCGCACATAGGTATAACACCAGAAATGCTAGTAAATTGAGGATAGTTGAACATAACACTAGGCGATTTGAAAATGGACTAAATTACTTGGGAGTAAAACTTTACAACTTAATATCACAGAAAATAACTAAAACAATTTACCAGTATTAAAAAAAAAAACAGTAAAAAAAATTCTTCTAGAATATCCTACCTACCCTCTGAAGCTATTCTTTAATTTGATTGATAATAGAGAAATTGAACTGTTAATTTGTTGAATGGACTTGTGATAACAGCTGCTTCATGTTTTGCATAAAGTTAAATTGTGTAACATGTTATGTATTTTTTTTTTTTGAAATTTTTTTTCTTGGTAACTTGCATCATGTAAATATTAATTGTCTGCACATACATGTTCTATATCCCGGAGCCTTGACTCCACGTGGGATCAACAGAACAAAAATACAAAAAAAAAAAAAAAATCCAGCTCACTAATCTAGGTGCATTTTGCTAACAATATTTGGAATATATATATATATTTTTTTTTGTGTAACATGCAAATTCTGTATTATTCTGCACACATTATTTATAATCTTCTATCATTTTCTTAGATAATAACTATTAATTCATAAAATAGATTGTGTGTGCATAACCTCCTGGAAACATTTGCACTTACCTCCTACTTTACTTTTTCATTTAAGCAATCCTATTCGCATGTATACACTTAGGTTGCAGCATCGAAATTGTGTAAAATTCAAAGTGTGTATTGCCTGAAAAAAAAAAAAAAAAAAAAAAGACATACCAAATATTTGCATACAGCGACACACTACATATTTGCACACAGTGGAGTTTTGCGGTAATTAACCTAGCACAATTTACCACACGCAATCACACGCCCGCGATGAGATAACACACTCGCTGTTTTCCTGTTGACCGGCACGAGGAGTAAGAAAAATTGATATTTACACGAGCACACACTCCCACACTAGTCACAACGTCGGTCATCAAGTTGTGTTGAAAATTCCTGTAGCCTCTGTTTTCCCAAATGATTTCACTTAAAATTTCATTTAACAAGACCATAAACAAATTTACAATACTAATTTCTTAAACAAACACTTCAGCGAACAAGTGACTGTCGCATTCATTACAAAGCTTACAACTTAACAGATGTTTCCGATGTGAAATAAAATAAGAAAATGTTTTACAACCAACCTAGAACATTTAGTCAAAACGTTTTTGTCCTGGTTTATGATTATTTTCCGTGACATGAATGTTTCAAAACTAATAAAAATACGAATGCAGCCAAATATAATGAAGTTAGCACATAAAAGACGACTTAAAATATTTCATTTTTCGAGAATTGGCAGAGCAAGAACGCACAGGTCCAACGGAAATTTCTTTAAAGATAAACGACCATCGGACAAAAACACCCCCTCCCCTCATCCTCAAAAATACGTGAATAATATACTTTTTCAATTATATTTTTATCGTTTTTTTTTTTTTTTTTTAATATACTCATTAAAACTTCAAAATAAGCAGGTACTCGTGTGTTTTTCTCTCTACAATGTACCTGATCTCGGTGCGTAAACCTACATCATTTAGAGATGGAATTAATGTACACATACAAGTAAAATTTTGTTCCATTGTAAAATTGAGAGAAAGAAGGTTTTCCAAACGCATTAAGTATGGAGACTTTAAATAAGATTACGAGCTTATAAATGTTTGCAACGAAATAAAGTGACCATGTATCTGCAATTTCAAAAATATTTTTGCTCTGCTAACCTCACATGCAAGCAAGTAAAAATAACCTCACAACTTACTTACCTCTCTCAATTTCGCAGTACCAAAACATAGAAGGGATAAATAGGATAGTTTTTATTCGAAATCCTGCAAGAGTTTTAATTTTTATTAAAATATTTCTCCAATGTAGCATGTGTGTGGAATACTTCATCAGCAACTTGCATCTGCACCTTGAGTGAATTGAAGGGCAGCCAGTTTTAAAAGCTAAACAGAAACTGCACTCTTGAGAATGCATCAGATCCAAGTGAAATGCTTGTTGTGTGTACAGTTAAAAGTTTTATTATTCACACAATGAAAATGTAAACAAAATTTACTCACAATAATAATCACATCATCCTTGGAGGTGCACGAAGAAAGCCATTCCAGGTGGCACTGAACAAGGTGATTTGCTAGTGCTTCCACAGCAAACAGCCTTCATGAAATTATCTCCACATTTTCAGCATACTATACACTAAAGTATACCTAAGTTAATTTAACCATTTTCAAGTGATTCCAGCACAAATTACGTATTTGATTCCTTGAATAACATCTGCAAATGAAAAGTTCCCTGTTTGGTGTAGCAGTAAATTTAAACAGCTCGCAGTGCAAATTAAACAGTGCAGCTGCCATAAAAAAATTACACTATTAGTGGAACTGCCCATTATGTCATCGTAGACTGCTGACATTTAGAAAACATTGAAAAATCAGTGCTAAAGAAGCCCTACATTACTTTCGCTGTCCAAAGTGCGCTGCTCCCTACGTGAGCAAGGCATCGAGAATTTTCTGAACCGTCCGCAACCAGAAAATTGGGTAACCAGATATTTGCAGAGAGAAAAATTTTATTTTCACTTTGCTCTTGCATTCTGTAGGATCAGTCTCGTCATGGCAGATACCGCAGCAGCGACTGCAGCACCAGCTGTTGCCCCATCACAGGCAGCTTCCCCGAAGAAAGGCAAGGCTGCGTCGAAGAAGCCACGAGCCAAGCCCGCGCACCCGCGCACATCTGAAATGGTGGCCTCTGCGATCAAGAGCCTCAAGGAAAGGGGCGGCTCATCACTGCAAGCCATCAAGAAATACGTCGCCTCTACCTACAAAGTAGATGCGGAAAAGCTGGCACCTTTCATCAAGAAATACTTGAAGGCAGCAGTGGCTAGCGGCGAGCTTGTCCAAACCAAAGGCAAGGGTGCGTCTGGCTCCTTCAAGCTGGCTTCAGGGACCACCGGTGCTCCGGACCAGCCCAAGGCTCCAAGCGGCAAGCGTGGTGCAGCTGCCCCTAAGGAAAAGAAGCGATCCGTAGCCAAGAAGGCAGCGGTGGGCAAGAAACCAGTCAAGAAGACTCCGCCTACAGCAGAAAAGAAAAAAAAGGCAGCAGCTGCAACCCCCAAGCCCAAGAAGGCACCTTCAAAGGCAAAAAAGGTGTCCAAACCTCCCACGAAGAAACCCCGTGCTCCAAAGCCAAAGAAGGTTGCCCCAAAGAGCAAGTCGCCCAAGAAAGCAGCCCCAAAGCGGAAATGAAGATGCCAGCAGGACCGCTGGCACTTTCTGTGGCACTGTACCACCTTATCGGCCCTTCTAAGGGCCAACAATACTAGTCATGAAGGTATCAGTTGTTGCAATCATTGCCTCCTATAGCCACACCTCTGCCGTTAGGTAAAATTCTGGTTAAAAAATTTCTTATGGTATTTGAAGCGGGGGAAATAAATAAATAAATAAAGAAATTTATCAATTACATTGTGTGTATAGTTTAGGTGCAAAATTATTTAAAGTTTTTAAGCAGGAAAACGTCTTACAAACATCTCACTCTTATTTCAGCATATATATATATATATACACATATATACACACACACACATATTTTTTTTGTAAGGATTAGGTCTCAGGGTATTAATGGTGAACTTTATGCTGCTGCTGCTGCTGCTGCTGCTGCTGCTGCTGCTGCTGCTGCTGCTGCTGCTGCTGCTGCTGCTGATGGTGCTGCTACTGCAGACAGGCACTGTTTGAAGAGTTTTTATTTCCTATGCAGAATACATTGCATTGTGTGCAAATCTTTTGTGTACAATATAAACAACCACCTCAAAACACAGACACTATAACTGTGTTTTTCCAAATTCTTATTAATGTAATATATTATTGGCTGGGTAAAGGTCAACGACAGCTAATAGGTACAAAAAGCCAGACAACTGTTTTCCTTTCAAATTTGACAGTTATTTTTAGCCCTAATAAGGGCTGTTTTTTTTTCCCCCTTGCAAAAAAAATGGCAAGGAACTCAAGCACGCTCGCCACGGATACGCCGGGCAAGCTGGATGTCCTTGGGCATGATGGTGACCCTCTTGGCGTGGATGGCGCACAAATTGGTGTCCTCGAAGAGCCCCACCAGGTAAGCCTCGCTGGCCTCCTGCAGCGCCATGACGGCCGAGCTCTGGAAGCGCAAGTCTGTCTTGAAGTCCTGGGCGATCTCTCGCACCAGGCGCTGGAAGGGCAGCTTGCGGATAAGCAGCTCGGTACTTTTCTGGTAGCGCCTGATTTCTCGCAGCGCGACAGTGCCAGGGCGGTAGCGATGTGGCTTCTTCACTCCCCCCGTGGCCGGCGCGCTCTTGCGAGCCGCCTTGGTGGCCAGCTGCTTGCGCGGCGCTTTGCCTCCAGTAGATTTACGAGCCGTCTGCTTCGTGCGCGCCATCGTGGTCCGTCTGCGCGTGCTGTAATTTTTTTTTTTTTTTTTTTTTTTTTTTGACAACAGCCCCTCCACGCTGAAGTCTGTCTCGCACAACCGAAGTGATTGCGAGTCCAACACCTAGTGGGAGTGATTTTACGGGAGGAATCTTAGTACGTTCCAGGTCTAGGACCTATACGCGTTTCGTAGTAAAGTAAGCCAATGGCTGGTGCCCTCCATCACTCTCGTGAGTGAGGCCACCTGCCCGCGAGTGAATTTAATATGCGAAACACTGCAGGGGCGCGGCAATTAGCGCCCCGGCAGTTCGCAGGGAGTAGCAAAGTGGGATGCAGTAGTAAAACCAGCGATCGCACTGGAGAAAAACCTACTGCCCGGTTTAAGAAGTTAGCGCTCGCCCGATGGCCCGAGGGGAAACGGGGAGCGGGATTTAGGTAGCATAGCCTACAGCTGCCGGGCCGCAGCAACTGTAGGCGGATGTAGCGGCCTGATGGCCTGTAGTGCGTGGCAGGCAGCACGCATGTTTAGGGCGACTCGGATGGTGAGGCCGAGTGCAATGAGTGGCTGAGGGCCGGCCTGCATATAGGCCCGACAGAGCACCCACAGGCTCGCTTTCGCGCGCGCGCCTGCAGAGGCCCTGCCGACTCACAGCGAACTGCGCGCCCCGCCCGCAGCCTGGCGGCCGCGCGCGGAACACGCAGCTCCGCCGCGCCTCTCGCGGCCGCGGCACGAACTCTCGCAGGCCCGCAGGCAAGCCAGAGCCCGCGCCGCGCCGCGCGCACTCGTGGTCGGGCAGCCTGTCGATTCTTCGCCTCTCGCTGTCCGCTTCTTTCTTCGTGCGTGCAGTTAGCCTTTCATGACATGGGGCAGGGCGATACCATTCACCCCCTAACTGACGCCACGGTATTTCGCGTTGCCCCCAGTTTTGTGTGTGACGCCAGCGAGCCATGAAAAGGGCTGCAGCGATCCCGACGGTCTGCTTCTGGCGAAACTTGTGTCTTCTCCAGGCCGCCCAAGCCACCAGTGACGCCTCTGATTGGTCCGCGAGTCAGTATTTGTGTATTCCTGACAACTCCAGCTGCTCATCACAGCTGGAGCTCCGCTATCCGCCACCCGCGGACGCGATCGGTAGCAGCCAGTCACTGCGCCCCTGGTACTCGGCCTACACAATGCATTTCGCCCCCCTTCCGCGCCGTCAGAGGCAATGAACCCCCAGGCGGAGCAGTCAGAGAGCTTCCTGCGATGTGTACACTGCGAGTCCCAGCGCCGATCTGCGCGTGCTGTAAAAATTTCAACAGTTTTGTTAAAGCTGTGGTGCACTGCGATTGGCCCGGCATCTCCATTGGCTGGCGAGAACAGCCAATCACAGCACAGAAGTCGATCCATAGAAACTAACGACAGAGGCGGCCGAGCAGCAGATTCATCGCGACCTCGGAGCTGTTCGGATCGTCGGAGTGCGGCCCTGCCTCCTTCTTCGCTTCGCACCGCTTCGATAGCTCGTGGACACGAGGGTGGCAGCCGACCTGCGAGTTAATTTTTAACAACTCGACAGGTCATCTCGAGCCTAGCCCGCTCGGGTCAGCGGCGAGCCCCCTCACAGCGATTAGGGATACGTTTTTGACAGACCACACGCTCTTAAAGCAACAGACAGGCATTCCAGCAACCTCCCCCCCCTCCTACACCCGCGCCCTGGGGCCGGCTGGGGAAGGGGCCAGTGGCATGCAGGAACAGGACATCCCGTCCCTGTCAATTCCGGACAACCTTCCGCCTGGCGCAGCCCTAATTTCCTACGAGGGAGGTACTTTTCAGGTACAGGTACCTGACCACACCATATCAGACACCGCACCCCCCCAGGAACCCACGAACATGGACACGACCACCTCTGTCCCTCCTACCGACTCCGCGCCGCTCATGGTCCCCGCGAGCGACATGGCGAAATTCAGGGCCTGGCTGCACTTCCAGGAAAAAGAAAAGAATGCAGCAGAGCAGCGAGAGGAGGAACAGGAGCGACAAGCTGAATGGACCATGCAGCGGAAACGGCAGCGAACAACAGCGCCAGCAGTCAGGCCACCTGAAATCGCGGTTACAAATCGCTTCGCCACGCTCGCGGAGGCAGACGCGTCCCGACCCACGGCAGGGCCCTCCAGCGCCCCCTCTCCACCCGCTCCAGCTCCGGCCAATCAGGGCGCAGCCGCCCCCTCCACCCGCACCCCGCGTGCCTCAGGACCGCGCAAACACGCGCTCAGGCTGGTCGTTCCAGACCAGTCTCTCTACAGCCAGCTGGTGGCTCGCATGCGATCTCTCGCCCCAGGGGCCGCGCAGATTTCTCTCGTGCGCGAGGGCCTGCAGATCGCGTGCGAACACTTGCAGGCATACCAATCTCTCAAAAAATACCTTGATTCAGTGCCAGTCCCGTACTACACTTTCTGTACAGCCTCTGAGTTGCCTCAGAAAGTTGTTGTCCGCATGCCGCGCGCCACGCCAACGGAATCAATCCGAGAAGACTTGGAGGCACGTGGGTACACCATCTTGGACGTCTACCAATTCCACAAAAAATGCGCGGACCCTGCCGATCCCACCAACACCTGGGAGGAGCCACTACCGCTCTTTAGCGTCACGGCCGCTAAGAATGACACCCTCCCTCGCCTCACGTCACTCACAACTATCAACATGACCCGTGTTGAAGTGACACAATACCGCAAACGTGTCGGAGACGTTGCGCAGTGTCAGAACTGTTGGAAGTTTTTGCACACTCGCAACTTCTGCCGACTCGCCACCAAATGCAAGCACTGCGCCGGGCCCCACACATACGCCGCCTGTCCCAACCTCAACAAAAATCCCAACTGTGCAAACTGCAAGGGAAATGGCGTGCACGAGGGGAACTCCAAACTTTGCCCCGAATACCTGAAGTATGTGCAATTCCGTCAGGATCAGGCGTCTTCGCGCGCAGAACTCGCGCAGCCTCTTGCGACACAGCCAACACCAGCTCACTACCCACTGCTACCACCCCCCGCACCCACGAGGCCAGTGGTGCCAACTTTCTCGTTCGCACAGGCGGCGAACAACAACGCACAACGCATCATCGTACCGCAACACACACCAGCTCCCACCCCCCCTCCTCCCCCCACCCCCTCCCAACACCCACCCCCCCTCTCCCAAGCTCCTACCGCAACTCCAAGCTCCCTCGGCGACTGTGCTGGCATCCAATCCGCCATGTCCGACCTCCGGGACCTGATGAATTTCCTGCGCGATGCCAACTTCGCCGCATTCATGGCACACATGAAGCCCTACATGCTCCTTGCCAACACAGCCACCGATCCCTCAATGAAGACCCTCCTGCTGGTGCAGGCCCTGACAACCTTCTCCGGGGCCGTTTAATGGGTACACATCCTCCTGCCCCGAACCCAGGTACCCTTTCCATCCTGTACTGGAATGCTAATGGGATAACCACACAACTCTACGAACTTGAGAGAGTTCTGGAGGAGTACGGAGTGGAAGTGGCCTTAATTAACGAAACATTTTTAAAACCTACAAAACGTTGCACTATTAAAAATTACATAACCTACCGCACAGACAGAGTAACTGCCGGAGGAGGAACTCTAATTTTAGTCCATAACCGACTTCAACACCACATAAATAAACCTTCAGAAACCAGCCACATAGAAAATACGTCTATAAATATTCGCACAAATACCGGCCACATAACTTTAGTCGCAGCCTACTGCTCGCCAAATAAACCTCTGCTAAATACAGACCTCAACGAAATAATAAACCAACCGCACCCATTCATTATAGCTGGTGATCTAAATGCAAAACATAAACAGTGGAACAGTAGATATAACAATCGCAAAGGGGCAGTGTTAAGCGAACACTCACTACAAAATAAATATTTAATCCATGCGCCGATCACTCCCACGCATTACCATGCTAATATCAGCCATCAGCCAGACGTTTTAGATATAATTCTCACTAATATTCCTAATATAAATATTCAACTAAAAGTTCTGCCAGAACTTGATTCTGACCATTTGCCTGTACACTGTGTTATTGAAACACATGTTCTAACACACCCAAACCCAGTACTTTGTCGAACCCCGGTCATCAACTGGGAGACATTTAAAATTGAATTAGAGGAAATATTTGAAAATAATAATATAATAATAACTTCTAAAGAACAAATAGACCCCGCGGCCGAAATAATTCAAAATACATTTTTAAACATAGTCAAAAAGCACACCACGTTTTTAAATAGGCGCGAATTCTTAAAACATGCATTTCCGGATGCCGACCTCCTCCTAATAAATAAAAGACAAGCACGCCATAAATACCAAAAATTCCGCACACTTGAAAATAAAAATAAATATTACGCACTTAAAAATCAACTTAGGCACGAACTTCTCAAATTAAAAATACATAACTGGGAACACTTTGTAGCTGATCTCTCTGATAGCATGAATAAATTCTGGAAAATAGCTAAAGTATTAAGAAACACGACTAAAAATACAAACTCTAACCCGGTTCAATCCCCGACAGGTACACTTCTCTACGAACCATCTGATAAAGCTAACGCAATTGCCGATTGCTACGAACAGCAATTTACACCGAATAACGACATCGGAGACCCGATTTTTACGCAGGAGCTCTTAGAAAATATAAATAATTTCAATCACTCCCCTCCCACTTCCATTCCCGATCCAGTCACTCTCCCGGAAGTAATCAGCATTATCAAACACGTAAAACTAAATAAAGCCCCGGGTGAGGATAAAATTACTTATCAACTTCTTAAAAATCTGTCACTTAATGCTCTATCCGCAATAACAGATCTTTTCAATGCCATACTCACGTTTCAACACTTCCCCAGCTCCTGGAAGACTGCTAAAATTATTACTATACCAAAACCAGGTAAAAACCCTAAAATGCCCGAAAACAGACGCCCTATTTCACTGCTCAGCTCTCTTAGTAAAATCTTTGAAAAACTGTTTTTAACCAGGCTCCAAACTCATGCGGCAGTGCACAAAATTATCCCGGACACACAATTTGGTTTCCGCTCAGCTCACTCCACAGTTCATGCACTTACTAAATTTACTACAGAAACCATGGCTGCCATGCAGAAAAAAGAATTCACCATCGCAGTATTTTTAGATGTTGCCAAAGCATTTGACAAGGTCTGGATCCCGGGGCTCCTACAAAAGTTAATATCATTTAATTTCCCGGACTGCTACATCCATTTACTAAGCAGCTACTTTCAAAATAGAAAATTTTACGTGTCAATAGACAAAGGTCAGTCTACTATCCGGCCAATCACCGCAGGTGTACCGCAGGGCTCGGCAATTTCGCCATTCCTGTACAATATATATACTGCAGACATCCCAGTTACTCACTCCACCATTCAAATGTACGCCGATGACACAGTAATTTTCACACACGACCCTAACCTTCCCTACGCTGTTCTCCGCACTCAACTACAATTAAATGATTTAGAACTCTGGTTCACTAAATGGAAAATTAAAACTAACCCAGCCAAGTCGCAAGCTCTAAATCTCACCTCTCGCAGACTAAAACCCTCTAAAAACGTAACTCTAAATAATGTAATAATTCCTTATACTGAAACTGCCACGTATTTAGGTTTAACTATAGACAATAAGCTTCGTTGGACCACACACATTCACAAAGTGCGGGGGGCAGCGATGGCCAAACTATCCCTACTGTACCCTCTCCTCAAGAGTAATAAACTACCCCGCCACTTAAAATTACTCCTTTACGTGTCTATTGTCCGTTCCGCGTTTATGTACGGTAACGAAGTCTGGGGCAATGTTACCAACTACCAAAAACAAATTTTGCAGGTAATTCAAAATAAATTTCTCAGGATAATAGGCGATGCGCCCCCACTCACACGGACAATAGACTTACACAGCCGACTTAAAATTCCTCTTGTAAAAGATTACTTACTCTTCCGAAATAATAAATTCTTCAAGAAACTCGCACTTCATGCTAACCCAGAAATTAAACGCCTAGGCGATTACAACCCCGATATAAACCGCCGCTTAAAACGCCCCAAAATGACACCTAATTAAAATTATTTAAATAGATTAGACACAAAAACTCCGTGCTCCTCCTACATTGCAGCGCGGATCATATAATTAAATCTATAAATCTATAATTGATTAATTAATTAATTAAATATTACCGACCGTTAAAATCACCTTAATTACGCAACGCAGCTTCACTGTCAGCCTTGGCGCCACCTACATCATATAATTAGAAGTAAATTCGAAAATTCGAGAATCTCACCAAACTTTCGGCAAAAATTAAGACATGCCAACAGGCCAGACCTACAGTATTCAAAATTTTAATTAGCCACCATCGGGGCAGGGGATGTTTTACCCTGCCTCTCCCTCCTTCCCTGGTAGGCAGGACAGGTGGGGGAAACCAAAGGGAAAGGAAGGGGGGCTGAAACTGTGGCTCTCAGTCCTCCTCTCCACACATTCAGCTGGGAATCAGCACTCAATAACCAAAGACGAGGGGGGAGGGGAGGGGCTATCCCTCTCTTTCCTCCCATTCCGATAATGACGACCACTTGGGAGGACAAGAGCCCTGACAGGCTTGTACCTCCCCCGCGCTGAGGGGCTGCGCCCCAGTGATGATCAAGCGGCGGCCGAGCAGCACAGATTCATCGCGACCTCGGAGCTGTTCGGATCGTCGGAGTGCGGCCCTGCCTCCTTCTTCGCTTCGCACCGCTTCGATAGCTCGTGGACACGAGGGTGGCAGCCGACCTGCGAGTTAATTTTTAACAACTCGACAGGTCATCTCGAGCCTAGCCCGCTCGGGTCAGCGGCGAGCCCCCTCACAGCGATTAGGGATACGTTTTTGACAGACCACACGCTCTTAAAGCAACAGACAGGCATTCCAGCAACCTCCCCCCCCTCCTACACCCGCGCCCTGGGGCCGGCTGGGGAAGGGGCCAGTGGCATGCAGGAACAGGACATCCCGTCCCTGTCAATTCCGGACAACCTTCCGCCTGGCGCAGCCCTAATTTCCTACGAGGGAGGTACTTTTCAGGTACAGGTACCTGACCACACCATATCAGACACCGCACCCCCCCAGGAAACCACGAACATGGACACGACCACCTCTGTCCCTCCTACCGACTCCGCGCCGCTCATGGTCCCCGCGAGCGACATGGCGAAATTCAGGGCCTGGCTGCACTTCCAGGAAAAAGAAAAGAATGCAGCAGAGCAGCGAGAGGAGGAACAGGAGCGTCAAGCTGAATGGACCATGCAGCGGAAACGGCAGCGAACAACAGCGCCAGCAGTCAGGCCACCTGAAATCGCGGTTACAAATCGCTTCGCCACGCTCGCGGAGGCAGACGCGTCCCGACCCACGGCAGGGCCCTCCAGCGCCCCCTCTCCACCCGCTCCAGCTCCGGCCAATCAGGGCGCAGCCGCCCCCTCCACCCGCACCCCGCGTGCCACAGGACCGCGCAAACACGCGCTCAGGCTGGTCGTTCCAGACCAGTCTCTCTACAGCCAGCTGGTGGCTCGCATGCGATCTCTCGCCCCAGGGGCCGCGCAGATTTCTCTCGTGCGCGAGGGCCTGCAGATCGCGTGCGAACACTTGCAGGCATACCAATCTCTCAAAAAATACCTTGATTCAGTGCCAGTCCCGTACTACACTTTCTGTACAGCCTCTGAGTTGCCTCAGAAAGTTGTTGTCCGCATGCCGCGCGCCACGCCAACGGAATCAATCCGAGAAGACTTGGAGGCACGTGGGTACACCATCTTGGACGTCTACCAATTCCACAAAAAATGCGCGGACCCTGCCGATCCCACCAACACCTGGGAGGAGCCACTACCGCTCTTTAGCGTCACGGCCGCTAAGAATGACACCCTCCCTCGCCTCACGTCACTCACAACTATCAACATGACCCGTGTTGAAGTGACACAATACCGCAAACGTGTCGGAGACGTTGCGCAGTGTCAGAACTGTTGGAAGTTTTTGCACACTCGCAACTTCTGCCGACTCGCCACCAAATGCAAGCACTGCGCCGGGCCCCACACATACGCCGCCTGTCCCAACCTCAACAAAAATCCCAACTGTGCGAACTGCAAGGGAAATGGCGTGCACGAGGGGAACTCCAAACTTTGCCCCGAATACCTGAAGTATGTGCAATTCCGTCAGGATCAGGCGTCTTCGCGCGCAGAACTCGCGCAGCCTCTTGCGACACAGCCAACACCAGCTCACTACCCACTGCTACCACCCCCCGCACCCACGAGGCCAGTGGTGCCAACTTTCTCGTTCGCACAGGCGGCGAACAACAACGCACAACGCATCATCGTACCGCAACACACACCAGCTCCCACCCCCCCTCCTCCCCCCACCCCCTCCCAACACCCACCCCCCCTCTCCCAAGCTCCTACCGCAACTCCAAGCTCCCTCGGCGACTGTGCTGGCATCCAATCCGCCATGTCCGACCTCCGGGACCTGATGAATTTCCTGCGCGATGCCAACTTCGCCGCATTCATGGCACACATGAAGCCCTACATGCTCCTTGCCAACACAGCCACCGATCCCTCAATGAAGACCCTCCTGCTGGTGCAGGCCCTGACAACCTTCTCCGGGGCCGTTTAATGGGTACACATCCTCCTGCCCCGATCCCAGGTACCCTTTCCATCCTGTACTGGAATGCTAATGGGATAACCACACAACTCTACGAACTTGAGAGAGTTCTGGAGGAGTACGGAGTGGAAGTGGCCTTAATTAACGAAACATTTTTAAAACCTACAAAACGTTGCACTATTAAAAATTACATAACTTACCGCACAGACAGAGTAACTGCCGGAGGAGGAACTCTAATTTTAGTCCATAACCGACTTCAACACCACATAAATAAACCTTCAGAAACCAGCCACATAGAAAATACGTCTATAAATATTCGCACAAATACCGGCCACATAACTTTAGTCGCAGCCTACTGCTCGCCAAATAAACCTCTGCTAAATACAGACCTCAACGAAATAATAAACCAACCGCACCCATTCATTATAGCTGGTGATCTAAATGCAAAACATAAACAGTGGAACAGTAGATATAACAATCGCAAAGGGGCAGTGTTAAGCGAACACTCACTACAAAATAAATATTTAATCCATGCGCCGATCACTCCCACGCATTACCATGCTAATATCAGCCATCAGCCAGACGTTTTAGATATAATTCTCACTAATATTCCTAATATAAATATTCAACTAAAAGTTCTGCCAGAACTTGATTCTGACCATTTGCCTGTGCACTGTGTTATTGAAACACATGTTCTAACACACCCAAACCCAGTACTTTGTCGAACCCCGGTCATCAACTGGGAGACATTTAAAATTGAATTAGAGGAAATATTTGAAAATAATAATATAATAATAACTTCTAAAGAACAAATAGACCCCGCGGCCGAAATAATTCAAAATACATTTTTAAACATAGTCAAAAAGCACACCACGTTTTTAAATAGGCGCGAATTTTTAAAACATGCATTTCCGGATGCCGACCTCCTCCTAATAAATAAAAGACAAGCACGCCATAAATACCAAAAATTCCGCACACTTGAAAATAAAAATAAATATTACGCACTTAAAAATCAACTTAGGCACGAACTTCTCAAATTAAAAATACATAACTGGGAACACTTTGTAGCTGATCTCTCTGATAGCATGAATAAATTCTGGAAAATAGCTAAAGTATTAAGAAACACGACTAAAAATACAAACTCTAACCCGGTTCAATCCCCGACAGGTACACTTCTCTACGAACCATCTGATAAAGCTAACGCAATTGCCGATTGCTACGAACAGCAATTTACACCGAATAACGACATCGGAGACCCGATTTTTACGCAGGAGCTCTTAGAAAATATAAATAATTTCAATCACTCCCCTCCCACTTCCATTCCCGATCCAGTCACTCTCCCGGAAGTAATCAGCATTATCAAACACGTAAAACTAAATAAAGCCCCGGGTGAGGATAAAATTACTTATCAACTTCTTAAAAATCTGCCATTTAATGCTCTATCCGCAATAACAGATCTTTTCAATGCCATACTCACGTTTCAACACTTCCCCAGCTCCTGGAAGACTGCTAAAATTATTACTATACCAAAACCAGGTAAAAATCCTAAAATGCCCGAAAACAGACGCCCTATTTCACTGCTCAGCTCTCTTAGTAAAATCTTTGAAAAACTGTTTTTAACCAGGCTCCAAACTCATGCGGCAGTGCACAAAATTATCCCGGACACACAATTTGGTTTCCGCTCAGCTCACTCCACAGTTCATGCACTTACTAAATTTACTACAGAAACCATGGCTGCCATGCAGAAAAAAGAATTCACCATCGCAGTATTTTTAGATGTTGCCAAAGCATTTGACAAGGTCTGGATCCCGGGGCTCCTACAAAAGTTAATATCATTTAATTTCCCGGACTGCTACATCCATTTACTAAGCAGCTACTTTCAAAATAGAAAATTTTACGTGTCAATAGACAAAGGTCAGTCTACTATCCGGCCAATCACCGCAGGTGTACCGCAGGGCTCGGCAATTTCGCCATTCCTGTACAATATATATACTGCAGACATCCCAGTTACTCACTCCACCATTCAAATGTACGCCGATGACACAGTAATTTTCACACACGACCCTAACCTTCCCTACGCTGTTCTCCGCACTCAACTACAATTAAATGATTTAGAACTCTGGTTCACTAAATGGAAAATTAAAACTAACCCAGCCAAGTCGCAAGCTCTAAATCTCACCTCTCGCAGACTAAAACCCTCTAAAAACGTAACTCTAAATAATGTAATAATTCCTTATACTGAAACTGCCACGTATTTAGGTTTAACTATAGACAATAAGCTTCGTTGGACCACACACATTCACAAAGTGCGGGGGGCAGCGATGGCCAAACTATCCCTACTGTACCCTCTCCTCAAGAGTAATAAACTACCCCGCCACTTAAAATTACTCCTTTACGTGTCTATGGTCCGTTCCGCGTTTATGTACGGTAACGAAGTCTGGGGCAATGTTACCAACTACCAAAAACAAATTTTGCAGGTATTCAAAATAAATTTCTCAGGATAATAGGCGATGCGCCCCCACTCACAAGGACAATAGACTTACACAGCCGACTTAAAATTCCTCTTGTAAAAGATTACTTACTCTTCCGAAATAATAAATTCTTCAAGAAACTCGCACTTCATGCTAACCCAGAAATTAAACGCCTAGGCGATTACAACCCCGATATAAACCGCCGCTTAAAACGCCCCAAAATGACACCTAATTAAAATTATTTAAATAGATTAGACACAAAAACTCCGTGCTCCTCCTACATTGCAGCGCGGATCATATAATTAAATCTATAAATCTATAACTGATTAATTAATTAATTAAATATTACCGACCGTTAAAATCACCTTAATTACGCAACGCAGCTTCACTGTCAGCCTTGGCGCCACCTACACCATATAATTAGAAGTAAATTCGAAAATTCGAGAATCTCACCAAACTTTCGGCAAAAATTAAGACATGCCAACAGGCCAGACCTACAGTATTCAAAATTTTAATTAGCCACCATCGGGGCAGGGGATGTTTTACCCTGCCTCTCCCTCCTTCCCTGGTAGGCAGGACAGGAGGGGGAAACCAAAGGGAAAGGAAGGGGGGCTGAAACTGTGGCTCTCAGTCCTCCTCTCCACACATTCAGCTGGGAATCAGCACTCAATAACCAAAGACGAGGGGGGAGGGGAGGGGCTATCCCTCTCTTTCCTCCCATTCCGATAATGACGACCACTTGGGAGGACAAGAGCCCTGACAGGCTTGTACCTCCCCCGCGCTGAGGGGCTGCGCCCCAGTGATGATCAAGCGGCGGCCGAGCAGCAGCACTTCCATCACAGCTACCGAGTCGAGAGCATCGTCGGAGTGCGGCCCTGCCTCCTCTCTGCGCATCGCTTCGATTCTTAGCTCGCGGACACAAGAGTGACAGCCGGCCTGAGGGAAGTTATAAATCCCGAACGGCCACCTCGAGCCTAGCCCGTTTGGGTCAGCGGCGAGTCCTCTTACAGCGTAATAGATTTACAACACTTTCTTCAGACTGCCCCTAAAGAACACCGAACACAGGACACACCCGTGGCTTCCTGCCCCTCCCGCGACCGGGCCTTAGGGCCGGCCCTGAGGGGGGTTGGCGGAATGAGCGAGCAGGGACCCCCAGCCAAGTCCATGCCAGACAAAACACCACCCGGCGCAGCCTATCCTGGCGGCAGTTTTCAGTCCGTTAGGCACGGCACCATAAATTTAATCGTTTCCTCCCAGGACAACACGGACGCAACCATGGACACAGGCACATACCCCGACTCAGACTGCGATTCTGTTACCTCCAGGACCTCGGTTAATTCCATGACAGTATCAGCGGAATTGTACGCAGCATTTTTACGAGACAGTGCAAGGATGGACAGGGAGCACCCCGAGAATACCCAAGGATGGCAACACGAAACCAAAAGACAACGGAAAATTCCGCAGGCGACCACGCCGCGGCCCCTTGCGGTCTCGAACCGTTACGAGCCGCTCGCTGACACAGCGGGCCCCCCCTCCACCCCCACGGCAGGGTCAGCTCTAGATTCAACATCTCCCGCAACTCAGTCCACACACGGCGCTACTACACGTGAGCCTGCATCCGCAGTTGCGACCGCACAGAATTTTTCATCACCGAACATTGCAGGCCCCACAGGCACACAGGGCACAGCAGCACAGCCTGCCACCCCGCGCGCCAAGCGAATTAACAAGCACGCTCTGAGGCTGGTAGTACCTGATACCAGTCTTTACAACCAGCTCGTCACTCGCGTGCGAGCCTTGGCCCCTGGCGGCGCACAACTAGCCCTTGTGCGGGAGGGGCTTCAGATCGCGTGCGAGACCGAGCAGGCATACCACCTGATTAAACAGTATCTTGAATCGGCCCCTATACCATTCTACACCTTCAGCACGGCCTCAGAGCTGCCACAAAAAGTGGTAATTAAAATGCCAAAGCAGACTCCCACAGCCGCAATCAAAGAGGACCTCGAGGCGCGCGGGTATTCAGTCCTGGACGTTTACCAATTCAAGGCACGAACCACTGACCCTGTCGACCCAACTCACTCCTGGGAGGAGCCCCTTCCCCGCTTCTGCGTAACGGCTAGCAAGAACGACACCCTGCCGCCTCACACGACACTATCTGTGATCAACATGACGAGAGTAGTCGTTACTCAGTATAAAAAACGAGTATCTGATGTCGCCCAGTGCAAAAACTGCTGGCAGTTTTCGCACACCAAAAACTTCTGCCGCCTGGCGACACGTTGTCAACACTGCGCCGGGCCCCATACTCACGCCGCCTGTCCACATCTCGATAAAAACCCTAATTGCGCAAATTGCAAAGGGAAAGGTATTCATGAGGGAAATTCAAAACTCTGCCCAATATACCTCAACCTAGTCCAGGCCAGACAGGATTCCGCAAACTTGCGAGTTGAAAAACTAAAACAGAATGTCCCTCAAGTCTCGCCAGCCAGCTTCCCATTCCTCTCGACAGCTCCACCTTCAAGACCAGTTCAGACCACATTCTCCTACGCACAGGCGGCTAAAAACAGCACAAAATCTGGCGATCCCGCAGCTCGCCTCTCCAATCCCCGCCCCACCCCCGATCCATCCTCTCGCGACGACTGTAGTGGCATCCCGTCTGCACTTTCTGACCTTCAGGACCTACTAAAATTCCTCCGAGAAACCAACTTTGCCTCCTTCATGTCACACCTCAAACCATACATGCTCCTCGCCAATACAGTCTCCGATCCTTCTATGAAAACCCTCCTGCTCGTTCAGGCCCTGACGACCTTCACGGGCTGCGAATAAGGTCGCAATTGCCAGGACAACACCAAAACTACCTGTCCCCAAGCCACGGGAATCCAGCATCGCGTGTTAAACTCACAGCAAACACCGCGGCCGGCCCGCAGAGCGGACTGCGCTGTGATTGGCTAGAGCCAAATACCACCAGCCAACCAGAGCGAAGCACCGACTTCGCCACTATCAGCCAGTTTTTTCACCACAATACTCGCGGTATTTTTCTCGTACCAACACATAAATAACCAAATAAATTCATACACAACCAATTAATAAAATTAAAATTAATATTATTAAATTCCGCAAAAGTTTAAAAAAAAAAAAAAAAAAAATAAATAAAATCTAAGCAGAGAAAAACTG
Source organism: Bacillus rossius redtenbacheri (assembly GCF_032445375.1). NCBI lineage: Eukaryota > Metazoa > Arthropoda > Insecta > Phasmatodea > Bacillidae > Bacillus > Bacillus rossius. Next base: position 99,226 of record NW_026962612.1, on the reverse strand, counting down.
TGCAAATAATTGGCCAGAGCCAATGTCCCTACACAACGAACGAAGCACCGACCTCGTCACAGCCAAGCCATGAAATTAATTTAAAGCCAACACCAATTAATTAATTAATTATTAATTAATTAATTAATTCATTACTTGCTCATTATTTTATTTTGGAGACCAGGACGCATTCCCCGACCACCGACTAGCTTGAAAATAACACTTTCGGCCTAATGTTTAAATTCACCCATTCTATTAAAATAAAGACCCACGATTTTTCTAAATTACCGACCGTCTTAGGGCAAATGCGCAGGGGGGGTAAACCTGCGTTCGACCTCATCCTTAGTGGGCAAAGGGGGGTAGAAAACCAAAAGGAAACCCGGGGGAAAAATGGCAACATTTTTCCTCTGTATCGAAGACCAGCTGGGAGTGTGCTCGCTTCCAGCAACCATCACAAACTTGACAAGAGGGGGAGGGGGTTCATTCCTTCTTCCTCCTCACAAAAATGTATGATGACAAAAAGGGAGGACAAGAGCCCCTAAAAAGGCTTGTACCTCCCCCGCGCTGAGGGGCTTCGCCCCAGTGATGAAAAGCGGCGGCGGCCGAGCAGCAGATTCAACCTAGCCTCCGAGCCGATCGGACGTCGGAGTGCGGCCTTGCCTCTTCGCTTCGCGTCGCGTCACCAGTAGCTCGTGGACACATGACTGGCAGCCGACCCGGGGAAGATTTTTAAATTCCTTAAGGGTCACCTCGAGCCTAGCCTGTTAAGGTCAGCGGCGAGCCAGTCATCCAGCGTATAGGGACACACGTTTAATAGTTAACTGCACACAACACAGGTTTTTCAGTGGAGTTCCGTCTCTCCGACGACCAGGCCTCAGGGCCAGCCCTTGAGGGGGTCGGGGTTATGCCCGCGCAGGACATCCCTACCATTTCCCTTCCGGAAAACCTACCACCCGGCGCAGCCTTAGTTCAGTACGACGGCGGCAGTTTCCAGGTCACTGTGCCTGAACAGACTGTTCAAACTGACACCTCCCAGGACGTTACCAACATGGAAACAATTGAACAAACCCCCGCACAGACTGAACAGCCGCCTCCCGGCACAGTTAATGTCTCACAAGCAGCTTACTCCTCGTACTTGGAATGGCTGCGTAGCATGGAACGTAAGAAAAATGAACTGGAACGGAGAGAGGAGGAAAGAGGAGAAACAGAATGGCAAGAACAACGACAAAGACAGAGGAAAGTTCCGCTCGCAGCCAGGACTCGTACCATCGCGGTTTCGAACCGTTTCGCGGCGCTAGCTGAGAGCGCCGGCCCCCCGCCCGCGGCAGGGACCACCCACGCACTTATCGCAGACGCCGGCGCAGACGCCGCGTCAGCACCGCTTATCGCGCCCACCCAGGGCGCGCACAGACACGGCGAGACGACCGCCTCTCCCAGCACGCCGCGCGCCAACAAACCGAGAAAACACTCACTGAGGCTGATTGTTCCAGACCAAAGTCTGTACAACCAGCTCGTGTCGCGCATGAGAGTGCTGGCCCCCGGGGGCGCGCAGATTTCGCTCGTTCGCGAGGGGTTGCAAATCTCGTGCGAGCACGAGCAGGCCTACAAAGCACTAAAAACGTATCTTGACTCTGTTCCAATACCCTATTTCACCTATAGTACAGCCTCAGAACTTCCGCAAAAAGTTGTTATTAAGATGCCCCGCTCAACCCCAACTGAAGCCATCAAAGAGGACCTCGAGGCGCGCGGCTACACTGTCCTCGACGTCTATCAATTTAAAGCTAAATGCTCGGACCCTGCCGACCCCACAAACACCTGGGAGGAACCACTGCCCCGTTTCTGTGTGACTGCCTCAAAAAATGACACACTGCCGCTGCTCACCACTCTCAAAGTCGTCAACATGACAAAAGTTGAAGTGACACAGTACAAGAAACGCGTAACAGATGTAGCCCAATGCATGAACTGCTGGCAGTTCTTGCATACTAAGAATTTCTGCAGATTGGCCACTCGATGCAAACACTGCGCCGGGCCCCATACCTACGCCGCCTGCCCCAACTTGGGCAAAAATCCCAACTGCGCCAATTGCAAAGGCAAGGGAGTGCACGAGGGCAACTCAAAGCTCTGCCCCGAATACCTGAGGCAAGTCCAGTTCAGACAAAATGTTGCGTCTTCGCACGCTGAGCCCGCTCTGCCTCGTGCACCACAGGATTCGCCAGCAAATTTCCCGCAGCTTCCTGCTCGCGCTCCGGCGCAACTTGTTCGTCCCACGCTTTCTTTTGCGCAGGCGGCACTCAACCCCCCGCAAACACAAACACGAAACATACAGCTTCCTATTCCCATGAAAAACCCGCCGATCCAGCCCACCGCAACTCCAAAATCACCCCCCTCCCCTCCATCCCTCCCCACCCCCGGACCATCTCCCTCAGGCGACTGCGCTGGCATCCAATCCTCACTTTCCGACCTCCGAGACCTCATGAATTTCCTCCGTGACGCCAACTTCGTGGCCTTTATGGCCCACATGAAACCATACATGCTCCTCGCCAACTCAGTCGCCGACTCATCCATGAAGACCCTCCTGCTCGTGCAGGCCCTGACGACTTTCATGGGCTGCGAGTAATGGTAGTACATCCCGCAGCAGCGCATCCTGGCTCCCTTTCCCTGCTCTACTGGAACGCCAATGGCATTTTTAAACAGTTATACGAGCTGGAGCGCGTATTAGAGATGTACGGCGTGGAGGTGGCCCTAATTAATGAAACTTTTCTTAAACCTAATAAACGTTTAATAATTAAAAATTATATTACTTACCGCACAGACAGAGTAACTCAAGGCGGAGGGACACTAATTTTAATACACAACAGAATACCACACCATTTAAATAAAACAATTTCAACTACCAATATAGAAAACACCTCTATAAATATTCGCACTCAAACAGGCCACATAACTTTAGTTGCAGCATATAATCCGCCTAACAAGCCCTTACTAAACGAAGATTTAAATAAATTAATTGATCAACCATACCCTTTTATTATAGCTGGCGATTTAAACGCCAAACATACGCAATGGCATAGCAGGTATATTAATGTCAAAGGGAACAGACTTGCTCATCACTCCACACTAAATAAATACACAGTTCGAGGCCCGCTCACCCCAACTTTTTATCATGCAAATTTAAATCACCAGCCAGATGTTTTAGATTTAATACTCACTAACATTGAACACTTAAATATTGAAATGGAAGTGCTCCCAGAACTAGATTCAGATCACCTGCCCGTTCATTGTCTTCTGGAAGCGAACATCTTAAAACACCCAAATGCAGTCCTTTGTAAAACACCTGTAGTAGACTGGGAAAATTTTAAAATAGAAACAGAGGAACTATTTGTCAATAATTTGGAAATAACATCAGCTGAACACGTAGACTCTGCCGCGGAACTAATTCAAAGTACGCTAATAAATACTCTTAAAAAACACACTAAATTCCTAAACAGGCGAGAATTCCTTAAACAAGCATTCCCGGAGGCCGACCTCCTACTCACTAATAAACGACACGCGCGACACGTTTATCAAAAACACCGCACTAAAGAAAACAAAGATAAATATTTCTCCTTGAAAAAACAATTAAAAAACACTCTTAACAAATTAAAAATAACTAACTGGGAGAACTTCATGTCTGAACTTTCCGACCATATGAATAAATTTTGGAAAATTTCAAAAATATTAAGAAACAAACATAAAAATACTAATTCTAACCCAATTCAAGCACCGACAGGAGAAATGCTGTACGAACCAGACGATAAAGCAAATGCAATAGCAGATAGCTACGAGGAGCAATTTTCACCTAATAATGATTTAGGGGACCCACAATTCACACAAGAGGTGCTTGAAAACTTAAATAATTTCCAACAGGCCCCAGTAATTTCCAATCCAGATTTAATTACACTTCCCGAATTACTCACAATTGTAAAACGCGTTAAAGAAAATAAAGCCCCAGGACATGATAAAATTACATATAAATTAATTAAAAACCTGCCAGTAAATGCACTCCTTGCCATTTTAAATCTGTTTAATGCTATTTTGACTTATCAACATTTTCCGCAGATATGGAAAACTGCAAAAATTATCACTTTACCTAAACCTGGAAAACCTCCTACAATTCCTACCAACAGACGGCCAATATCTCTCCTTAGTTCCATTAGTAAATTATTCGAGAAATTACTACTTTCAAGACTACAATTTCATTCTGTAGT
>NW_026962612.1:70000-90000 GCF_032445375.1 Bacillus rossius redtenbacheri | reverse complement strand
TTCCCATGGCAGCTTGTGCTGCCTTCCTTAGGTGAACTCTCCATGTTAGTTTGGAATCGAAAAAGAGGCCTAAATATTTTACTTCATTTGATTGTGGAATTACCTCCCCATAGAGCTTGACTGGCGCATTAACAAATTTTCTTTTCCTCGTGCACAAGAGAAAAGCACTTTTTGTTGGGTTAACTTTAATTGCCCATCTGTCCCAATATTGCTGCATTTCATTTATGTGGATTTGGAGGGTAGCATTTGCATAAAAAGGTTTTTTATCTGTAGTATAAATAACTGTGTCATCTGCATAGAGTGTATACTTCATGTTGGTGCCTGATGGAATGTCCCTGGTATATATGGCATAAAGTAAAGGTGAGAGTGCTCCTCCTTGTGGAACCCCTGCATGAATGTCTCTGGTTGAAGAAGTTTTACCATCCAGTGCGACTTGAAATTTCCTGTGCTTTAAATAATTTTCTATTAATTTCCAGTAGGAAGGATGAAATCCCGCTTCAATGATTTTGTGGACAAGGAACACATGATGTACCTTGTCAAAGGCTTTCTCTATATCCATAAATACTGAAGCGGTTGAACGTCGTCGATTTAAGCTAGTTAGCATAAATTTTGCCACTCTGGAGGCTGCATGAATAGTGGAATGTTTTGGCCTAAAACCTATTTGTTGATTGGGGAGAAGCTTTTCCTTGTTTACAATTTTTTGCATCCTTTTGCAAATAATTTTCTCGAAAATTTTAGCCATGGTGTTTAAGAGACTGATAGGCCTTCGATTTTGAGGGAATTTAGCATCTTTCCCGGGTTTTGGCAATGTAATAATTTTTGCCATTTTCCATGCCTGTGGGAAAATTGAATTTTGTAATATGTTATTATATATGGATAGAAGGTGTAATCTTGCATTTAGAGGAAGATTTTTTATGGCTTCATTAGTTATCTTGTCCGGTCCTGGTGCTTTGTTTTTTGGGAGTGCTTTAATTACTTGATTTAGTTCCTTTAATGTTATGTCTTGTACAGTTTCATCTCCCTTTTTGTTTTTCTCTGCCTGGATGAGACGTTTTGAGGCTCTTAACTGGTCCTCATCAATGAGTGGGTAGTTTGGCTCAAATTGTTTTTCCAAAGCGTCTGCAATTGAGTCGGCCTTATCTTGAGCTGAGTAAACAATGCCCCGTTCTCCATGTATTATGGGGGTGTAGGTTTTAATCTTTTTACCTGCAAGTCTGCAGTTCAGCTTCCAAATGTTATTTCTATCTTTTACAGCTTGTTGGATAGCTGTGTCCCATGATTTAAGTTTTTTGGTCATGACCTTAGCTTTTATTTCCTGATTTAATTCCTGAAGTATTTGCGCTGTTAGTGCATCCCGTTGTGCTTGAAAGTTTTTCCTGACATTGTTTCTTCGTTTGATTAGCTCGTCCAGCTCAGGGTCATTTTGGAATTTCTTGGGAGCAACTTGTGTAACAGTGGTGGCATTTTTGATGTGTTGTTGTATTGTATCTGTTATTAATTTTACTTCTGTGTCTATGTCTTCAGGTGGGAGAAGGTGAACTTCAGGGTATGCTTGTATGTCGGCCTTAAATTTAGTCCAGTCTGTACTGATAATTTTTCTGTGTAATTTACTGTTTTTGGTTGGTATCGACACTGTGGCAATTACCGGCATATGATCAGAAGAGAGTTCTTGAACCACCTCCATTGAAGTGACCATTTGTGTGTTGGTGACTATGATATCCAGAATGTCTGGAAGAAAATTTGAGTTTCTATGGTAGAATGTTGGTTCTGTTGGGGCTCTGATTGTTAAGTCGTAACTTTCTGCTAATTGCTCCAGTTTTCTGCCATTATTATTATACTGTCTATTTCCCCAAGCCGGTGATTTGGAGTTGAAATCTCCCCCAATTATACATAAGGGTGCCTGTGCTATAATATGATCAATTGTTTCTAAAAGTTCTTTGTTTTTTGGAGTGCTGTAGATCGCAGAGATAATGATGTCACCTGCATTTGATGGAAGAATTATGTTGGTAGTTTCATTTTTGTGACCTATTGGCATGTGTGCTATACTCTTCTTGATTAGGATTGCAGTACCTCCTCCTAATGCCTGTTGTCTGTCCGTTCTGTATATGATGTAATCTGGTATCGAAAATCTCCAATTTGGTTTAAGTTTGGTTTCTGATATTAGTGCAATGTCTATTTCTTCTTTAATTAGGAAGTGAGTGAGTTCGTACTCTTTATTCCTTATGCCATCGGCATTCCAAATTAGAATTTTTAGAATGTTTTGTGCATTACGATTAGGCTCTGTCATGCTGGTTTTTCTTTGTGGTGTGCTTGTAGGTCTTTTGTCTTGAACTTTGTGGTCTAGTTTTATGCTCATGCTCCTCCTCACTAGAGGTGTCGGTGTATGATTCTATGTCCGAGTGAACTTTGGCCATTTTTGATGTTAGTGTCTTGTCATCTGTGTTCTTGTGAGCAGTCAATAACTTGTTTTGTTTGTTATTACAGTTTCCATCTGTCAGGTTTTGTTCTTGTTTTGCCATTGTTTTTCTTGTTCCTGCCTGTGGGTATTCTGGTTGAACGATTAATGTAAGTAGCCCTTCCAAGATGGCTTGTTTCCTTTCCTTAGAGGTCTGACATTTTTCTGCTTGCCTCTTGATTTGCAGTATATCTTGTATGGCTTGCTGGAATTCCTCGGATGCCATGAATCCTACTGCTTCCTTGACTTGTGCTATAAATTTTGATCCCTTTCCTAAAACTTCTATGTCGTTCTCTTGACTTGCTGTATTGTTGTTATTTAATTCCTCTGCATTTCTATATTCTGTGATGTTACCTTGTTTGCCAGGATCTATTTTTTCTGTGATGGATCTATCCTGGTTGGGGTACATGTCCTTGTTGGTATTTTCACCTCCCTTTCCTTCTGTGGTCTGGAGTTGTCTGTTCTTTTCCGCCCAATTTAGGTTAAGTGTGGGGAAATTCTTCATAGAAATATCTGGAGCCCTAGGTTGCCTGTCCATGTTTGCCTGTGGAAAATTGTGTTGTCGTCCTTGCACTTTGTTGAGGAGTGCAGTCTGTTTTTCCTTGCGTATGGGGCAGGAAGAGTCATTTGCCGCGTGGTTTCCCTCACAGTTTGCACACTTAAATTCCATTTTATTAGCTTTACAATCCTTGGTGTGATGGTTTCCTGCACATCTAACACATACTTCCCTTTGACAGCATTCTTGACTGTGGTGTCCATATTGCTGGCATTTGTAGCATTGCAACAACTTCATTTGCCTGCGAAAGGGCTCAATGTTAACTCTGACACCTTGGAGTGAGGTTATGTTGTTGAGTTTTTCCTTCTGATTGAGGGGAATTTCCACTTTATAGATAGGGTATTTGACCCTTGTTGTCGCATTGGAAAATTGTGTTACAGTTGTAACATTGAAATCATGTTCCATAAGCAGCTCTTTGACTTCGTCAGCTGCTACAGTCGGGTGAAAACCTCTCAACACTGCAGTGAACGAGTTTGTTTTTTGCTGTCGAAAGGAGTAATGAGGGACATCTTTTAGTATGTCTCTGCAGATGTTATGGATTTCCATTGTTGGACAAAGTATCTTTCCACCCTCCCTGATATATATTAATTGCATATCTTTATGTAGCATCGCTATTTTTTTGGCATATCGCTTGAACATGTCAAGAGATGTAACAATAATGGGAGGGGGTTTCCTTGGCCGTGGTGGCTCAATCACCTCTGGTTCCATGCCTGGATTATTGATTATTATCACTTCAGGAGTTAAGGGGTTTACCCTAGATGGTTCCTTGTCATGTCCTGCACCCTTCCTGAGACCCTCAGAGTGCGGGAGGGCTATTCCCCCGGAGGGTGTGACATCAGGAAAGGGGCCTGCCACAGACTGCTGTACGTCTGTACAGACTCGCCCTGAATGATGTTGTCCGCTTGGCCCAGTCGCTGACCTTGATGCGGCTAGGCCGTGGGGGTCTGACCCCGACTGGGTTTCCACGGGTGTTGTGTTTGAGGCAGCTCCCTTCGTTGGCACCGTTAGGTCTCCCGGGGCTGTTTCAGTTGCCTTGAATGCGTAAACCAAGTGTGGGGATTTAAAATTGTCCCTGACTTCACTGTTTGGGGTTCTCAGCTCACTGTCCGAGAGATGCACTGCTCGTTTATTCCTTTCCACTCTGATTGGAGTACTTGTAGGTACAGAGCTGATTGTAGCCTTTGAATCTTGCTGTGGCTGGTACGATGGTATGTAATCGTCGCTGTTGTCGTCGCTGGGAAGTGTTTCGCCGTTTTTGCCCTTGTTGCCATTGTTGACTTTGTTGCCTGTGGTGTTTGACTTTTCTGTCATGATGGTCTCCAGTTCTTGTCGAGCAGTATGTTCGTGTTTACCTCTTAAATCTTCTGCTTCGGTATTACTACTGAAGCTTACCTGATTTTCTTCATTGTTGCAAAATTTCTCTTGCTTATTCTTCTTTTTACCCATTTTTTTGAGTGCAGAAACCTGTTTTGTCGAAAACTCCTGTTTATTTAATGATTTGTTCACATCCATTGTGTTGTCTCCTCCAAATTCTTCATTGGCTTAAAATTTTTACAAAACATTAAATTTATCTGCCTTTCAATTCACTATTAAATACTCTCCTTCTTCTATTATCAACCGCTCGGCCGAAAGTAGAAAAAGTCGAAAGTAGAAAAGTGAAAGTAAAAAAAGTGGCGCCCCGGCCGCTGGAAATTACTTTTGTTACACGTCCCTCCGCGGAGCGCGACCAATCACGAGCCGCGGAGCGCTCCGATTGGTCGCGCAACAAGAAGCCAAGAAAACTTTTCACGAAAAAAATTCAGTTCCCGTCTCACTCATCTAGCGACAGCGGCACAGCTCAGACCTACGATGCCCCCCAAGACGAGCGGTAAGGCAGCCAAAAAGGCGGGCAAGGCCCAGAAAAACATCTCGAAGGGCGACAAGAAAAAGAAGCGCAAGAGGAAGGAAAGCTACGCAATCTACATCTACAAAGTGTTGAAGCAAGTTCATCCGGACACTGGCATATCATCTAAGGCCATGAGCATCATGAACAGTTTCGTGAACGACATTTTCGAGCGCATCGCGGCAGAGGCCAGCCGCCTCGCCCACTACAACAAGCGCTCCACCATCACCAGCCGCGAGATACAGACGGCCGTGAGACTGCTGCTGCCCGGGGAGCTGGCCAAGCACGCTGTCAGCGAGGGCACCAAGGCTGTCACCAAATACACCAGCTCCAAGTGAGCAGGTCTGGTGTGCACATGCTTACATAAACGGTCCTTTTCAGGACCAAGAACATGATCATGAAAGGAAATGCTTCTGCTGCTGTTCTACAATTCCCTCAATCCCTATGATAGTAAATGTAAGCTTAACCAAGGCAGAAATATTTTCATTAAAAAAAGTCTTTAAGACGCATGGTTTACTGGCTGAGATATATATATATATATTTTTTTTTTTGCTTACTTCTGTGGTCATTAGTACATTGCTACAAATATATTTATATATATAAAAAAATAAATAAAAAAATCCTTTCTATTTAATTTAGTTAGATCATATATCAATATTAATGGCAAAGACCAGTTGCATCGATTCACTTTGAAAATAATTCCATTTGTGCTAAAACTGGACACAGTAAAAAAAAAAAAAAAAAAAAAAAAATATATATATACACACACACACACACACACACATAATTCGAATTCATATTATGCTTAACTGCGTTTGAATTTGCAATCATGCACAAGATGTTTTGTACTTCGAAGTAAAAACAACATAATGTACTATTTAACTACCCACAGTACAAATGGATCCAAAAAAAAAGTGAATTTTCATGCAGACGAAAATGCTTACATTTATTCTATTTATATTAAGTACCCATTACTAACAGCTTATACTGGGTGGAATACAACAGTTGACATGATTTTACTTATATGGCAATTTAATATTTAACCAAAATTAATGGTAAACTAATATTTTAAAGTGTCATTTATGGCCCCTTACCTTCAGCATGTTTGCTTCCTTGCACACAAACGAGGACAAACACATCACCCAACTGAAAAAAAAAAAAAAATTTCACTTGCATCACAAATAATTTAAAATTTTTCACCACATGAAGTAAATATTTCGCAATAAAAAAAAATATAGCCCTAGGACTCGTGTGCACACCTTTTCTTCCCCACATCGCACACGCAAACAAAACTTCCAAATTATTACAAAATCACTCGATTATTATACATACATAAACACACATGTATTTTCCGAATAAGTGAGAAATGCAGGCCGATGAAAGTCAAATTTCGTTTCGGAAATTAAATCTCGCACAACTACCGACACATAACCAAACTTGCGTACATTTACATAGCATTAACCCTCTAAATAATAAACAAATGAAAGCAGAAAAAACAACATCGCTACCCACCGCGCGCGCTCCTGGCGGCGGGAGTAGGAACTACTTTGCACACAGACCGACATAGCCCCCTGCCAAAAACAGTAAAATAAATAATATATATAAGTCTTTTGGCGGGAAAAAATTTCTCAACCGCCTGGGAGCACCCTAGTGTGTGCCTGTCTTTAGGTTATGTTACTTTTAACTTCATTTTCTACAGGCAGACGCGAGGGTGCTCGCCCATTATTTTTATTTTTTTAAATTCTTTCCTACCTTTGGTGTGCCATGCAAGAATTTATCGTCAAAATGGCGGCCCCGAGTGCAAATTTCTCGTCTGCACTGCTGGCTGGATGATTATGTGATGTTTTGAAGGAGGGTGTTTTTTTTTTTGTTTGGATTTTGTGTGAGGGGGGGAGGGGGCTGGGCTAGCTTTTTTTTTTTTTTAAATTTTCTAAACATTCATCTCTTATGTAACAGTGTTCAGCATTAAAAAATTTAAAAGAAGAGGCACTTACTCATCAATTTCAAAACAGCCTATGAAGAAAAATAAAAAAAATTTAAATTCATTCCAGTTTTATACATTCATGATTTGATCACATGTATAACTTTTCTTTTTTATTACCTTATTTAATTTTATTATTATTACTACTATTGCTGCTACAACCTAGAAGATACCTCAGTGATACTAATACCTGCTGGTAAAGTTAAAGGTTTCACCTTTCTTTCTTTAAACATATCACAATACCTTTCTTGAGTTAAATATTATCTAATGGCTTTAAGAAGTTATGGTAATGTTCATCAGTTATAGAGTGTGGGTTTGTGTGTGTGTGTGAGAGTGTATTTTGAAGAGGGCTTTGGTGGTTGGGATGGTGAGGGTGGTGGGTGTTGTGTGTGGGGAGGGGGGGGGGGGGGGAAGTAAAAGAGTGTTCATTACACGATTTCTCCTGTTGTTTGTAACAATCACACCTGGTATAGCTATTTCGAGTGGCAAATACAAACTGCAAAAAAAAAACATCTATATCATTGCCAACGGCCATATCACGATGAACACACCGGTTCTCGTCCGATCACCGAAGTTAAGCATCGTCGAGCGTGGTTAGTACTTAGATGGGTGACCGCTTGGGAACACCACGTGCCGTTGGCACTACTATTTTGCACCCTACAGAAAAAAATTTTTTTTTAAAAATTTCAATTTTAAATTTTTTTTTCCCCCACAATCACCACATTTCCCCCCCCCCCCCCCTAACACACACACACACACACACTCACTCTCTATCAATCAATCAATCAATCAATCAATCAATCAATCAATCAATCACTCACTCACTCACCCACCCAGCAGCAGCTGTGAATCTTTGCATGTGTATACCTCATACAAAATTCAAAGTGAAAAAATAAATAGATAAGTGTATATGTATGTATGTATGTATGTATGTATGTATGTATGTATGTATATATGTATATATATATATATATATATATATATATATATATATATATAAACACACACACACACACACCTATTTTGAAGTTTCTCTGTTTCAGTGGGCAGTTATGTATAATAATGAGAGATTCAAAAAGACGTTGATAACAATGTCATCAATGCCTGTTTAGTGTGCTCATTTGTTGGATGGTCGGCAGCAATACTAGAGGTGGTACAGCTGTAACCTGTAAAATTGTACCTGCAATGTGTTGTGTATGGAAAAAAATAAAAATTATATCATCTAAATTTTTGTTATCCAACAATAACCTTCCCATCAATGCATGATGTCACAGTAGCCATAGCTCTACTCTTTCTGCCATATAACATTGGGGGAAAAAAAAAAAAAAGGAGCTATTAGAATAATAACAAAAGATAAAAAATCATCTAACTGCAGACCAAAATTCAAAAAACTTAAAGTCCTGACTGCCATAAATGAATACGTTCTAGAAACTTTTTATTCATTCTTAAGAAAAAGAAGAAAAAAAAAATTATTATTTTTTTTTTTTTTTTTTTTTTTTAGATATTCGCACATAGGTATAACACCAGAAATGCTAGTAAATTGAGGATAGTTGAACATAACACTAGGCGATTTGAAAATGGACTAAATTACTTGGGAGTAAAACTTTACAACTTAATATCACAGAAAATAACTAAAACAATTTACCAGTATTAAAAAAAAAAACAGTAAAAAAAATTCTTCTAGAATATCCTACCTACCCTCTGAAGCTATTCTTTAATTTGATTGATAATAGAGAAATTGAACTGTTAATTTGTTGAATGGACTTGTGATAACAGCTGCTTCATGTTTTGCATAAAGTTAAATTGTGTAACATGTTATGTATTTTTTTTTTTTGAAATTTTTTTTCTTGGTAACTTGCATCATGTAAATATTAATTGTCTGCACATACATGTTCTATATCCCGGAGCCTTGACTCCACGTGGGATCAACAGAACAAAAATACAAAAAAAAAAAAAAAATCCAGCTCACTAATCTAGGTGCATTTTGCTAACAATATTTGGAATATATATATATATTTTTTTTTGTGTAACATGCAAATTCTGTATTATTCTGCACACATTATTTATAATCTTCTATCATTTTCTTAGATAATAACTATTAATTCATAAAATAGATTGTGTGTGCATAACCTCCTGGAAACATTTGCACTTACCTCCTACTTTACTTTTTCATTTAAGCAATCCTATTCGCATGTATACACTTAGGTTGCAGCATCGAAATTGTGTAAAATTCAAAGTGTGTATTGCCTGAAAAAAAAAAAAAAAAAAAAAGACATACCAAATATTTGCATACAGCGACACACTACATATTTGCACACAGTGGAGTTTTGCGGTAATTAACCTAGCACAATTTACCACACGCAATCACACGCCCGCGATGAGATAACACACTCGCTGTTTTCCTGTTGACCGGCACGAGGAGTAAGAAAAATTGATATTTACACGAGCACACACTCCCACACTAGTCACAACGTCGGTCATCAAGTTGTGTTGAAAATTCCTGTAGCCTCTGTTTTCCCAAATGATTTCACTTAAAATTTCATTTAACAAGACCATAAACAAATTTACAATACTAATTTCTTAAACAAACACTTCAGCGAACAAGTGACTGTCGCATTCATTACAAAGCTTACAACTTAACAGATGTTTCCGATGTGAAATAAAATAAGAAAATGTTTTACAACCAACCTAGAACATTTAGTCAAAACGTTTTTGTCCTGGTTTATGATTATTTTCCGTGACATGAATGTTTCAAAACTAATAAAAATACGAATGCAGCCAAATATAATGAAGTTAGCACATAAAAGACGACTTAAAATATTTCATTTTTCGAGAATTGGCAGAGCAAGAACGCACAGGTCCAACGGAAATTTCTTTAAAGATAAACGACCATCGGACAAAAACACCCCCTCCCCTCATCCTCAAAAATACGTGAATAATATACTTTTTCAATTATATTTTTATCGTTTTTTTTTTTTTTTTTTAATATACTCATTAAAACTTCAAAATAAGCAGGTACTCGTGTGTTTTTCTCTCTACAATGTACCTGATCTCGGTGCGTAAACCTACATCATTTAGAGATGGAATTAATGTACACATACAAGTAAAATTTTGTTCCATTGTAAAATTGAGAGAAAGAAGGTTTTCCAAACGCATTAAGTATGGAGACTTTAAATAAGATTACGAGCTTATAAATGTTTGCAACGAAATAAAGTGACCATGTATCTGCAATTTCAAAAATATTTTTGCTCTGCTAACCTCACATGCAAGCAAGTAAAAATAACCTCACAACTTACTTACCTCTCTCAATTTCGCAGTACCAAAACATAGAAGGGATAAATAGGATAGTTTTTATTCGAAATCCTGCAAGAGTTTTAATTTTTATTAAAATATTTCTCCAATGTAGCATGTGTGTGGAATACTTCATCAGCAACTTGCATCTGCACCTTGAGTGAATTGAAGGGCAGCCAGTTTTAAAAGCTAAACAGAAACTGCACTCTTGAGAATGCATCAGATCCAAGTGAAATGCTTGTTGTGTGTACAGTTAAAAGTTTTATTATTCACACAATGAAAATGTAAACAAAATTTACTCACAATAATAATCACATCATCCTTGGAGGTGCACGAAGAAAGCCATTCCAGGTGGCACTGAACAAGGTGATTTGCTAGTGCTTCCACAGCAAACAGCCTTCATGAAATTATCTCCACATTTTCAGCATACTATACACTAAAGTATACCTAAGTTAATTTAACCATTTTCAAGTGATTCCAGCACAAATTACGTATTTGATTCCTTGAATAACATCTGCAAATGAAAAGTTCCCTGTTTGGTGTAGCAGTAAATTTAAACAGCTCGCAGTGCAAATTAAACAGTGCAGCTGCCATAAAAAAATTACACTATTAGTGGAACTGCCCATTATGTCATCGTAGACTGCTGACATTTAGAAAACATTGAAAAATCAGTGCTAAAGAAGCCCTACATTACTTTCGCTGTCCAAAGTGCGCTGCTCCCTACGTGAGCAAGGCATCGAGAATTTTCTGAACCGTCCGCAACCAGAAAATTGGGTAACCAGATATTACAGAGGAGTTCCAGCTGCGCTTCGGTAGAGGACGGACGTGTCCCGGAGCTGCTCGCCGTGAATTTATAGATCGTCGACGCCCAAGCTGTGGTTAGCACTTCTTAGTGCTACCCAGCGGTGTACTGAAAGGTGCCTGTGTGCTACATGCGCACAGGCGGTAAGAGAGAGCTGCGGTAAAGAGTAAGTTATTGGCAACCAACAACTCGGCAACACCCGGGGAGCTAGCTCCCCTGTAGCCTAGCCTGAACCCGGCTAACTTAGCCCCGGGGGACGGTCAGTGGGTGGACCCGAGCGTAGGCTACCACGACGACATGAGCGACGCTGTCGAGATGACAGAAAGCGAGGCCCCCTCAGGGCCTAGCTCCGATCAATCCAGTGGCTGGAGTGTTGCCACTGGTAAGCGCAACAAGCGCCTGCACACGGAGGTGTCCGGTGCAGGCAGCAGCGACGACGAGGCGGGCCCCTCCCCCCCTCGCCCACAACCAACTGCAGGCCATGCCGCCGGAGCTGCGGCACCGCCCAAAAAGCTCCGAGTGAAGCCCCTGTTCGTGTTTTTAGACCAGGGGCACACGTACCCAAGGGTATACACCGCCCTCAAGCAGGCCCTGGCGGAAAAGTTCACCTGCCAAAACCGCGGCAAGGACGAGATCCAGGTCAATCCTGCGTCCGTCCCGGACTACCAAAGGGCAGTCCAGGCCCTTAAGGCGATAGGCGCCCAGCACTCCGTCCTCCTTCAGAGAGACGAAGTGCCCAAGAAATTCGTCTTGCGCGGAGTACACCGCCACACCCCGACCGATTTCCTCCAGGAGGAATTTGCAGCCCTGAACCTGCCTGTCCAGAACCACTGGTTCTTGGAGAACAGGCTGCGCAGGGAAAAATGCGACGCCCTGGTCATTGAGGTGCCTCAGACGTGCGATTCTGAGCGCATCTACTCCCTGACAGAGTTCGGCGGCATGCTGGTGCGTGTCGTCGACTACAGGCGCCCCTCAGGCCCCGCCCAATGCAGCGTTTGCCAACGCTATAACCATGTTGGCAAGGCCTGCCACGCGGCCCCTGTGTGCCGGTGGTGCAGCGGGCCACACCGCGCTCCCGACTGCCCCAATGGGGGCAACCAGGAGCACAAAAAGTGCGCGCATTGTAAGGAGGCACACTGCGCAAACTACAAGGGCTGCCAGGTCTATAAAAAAGAGACCCGCAGGCACCTTCCGCCCCAGGTACGCAAGCAGCGCGAGCAACAGTCTCGCCGCGACCTGCGCGAAAACAGGCGCGCTGCAATGCAGCCCCAGCCGCAACCGATGCCACGGCCCCCTCCGGGCTTCTCTGGCCCCCCGAGGCAAAACCCCTGGGGTCCACCGAGGTACCCTCCTCCCCGGAGCTTCGGCGACTACCTGCAGCAGGCAGGTGGCAACCGATTCGCGCCCCTGGAGCAGCACTGCGAGCCCAGCTACAACGAGCTGGACTACCCAGTGCTGGCGAACAACCCCTGGCAGCGGAAGGGGGTCAAAAAACACCCGACGGGCCACAAAAATGGCCAAGGCAAACCCCCGCGACCCACTCAGGAAAGGCCCCCGCAGCCTGGGCAGGACAGGCCGCGACAGCCTGCCCAGGATAAGCTCGTAGCAGCTAAGGCTGCGCCAGCCCCGGCGAAGCGCACGACCGCGCTCTCCCGGCCGCAGGTAGCCCCGGCACCTGAGACGAGCATGGCGGTAGACGCAGCTCCAATGCTGCCAACTGCACCGCCCGCGCCCCAACAGCAGCCAGCCTCGAAACCGGGCCTGGCTGACTTCCAGAAAGTGCTCGAACAGTCGCGCACTTTCAACACGGATGAAAATCTGGCGGCCACAATCGTCCCCATGTGCCAGCTTATGGTTATATGGTGCGACCCATCTGTTTCCCTAACAGAAAAAGTCCATGCGATGATGGGCTTCGTCCAGACACTGGCTGCCAAGCTCAATGGCAGCTCGTAATCCGGCCCAGTGTTGCATACCAACCGCGGCCCATAGTCTTAAGTCCCTCCTATTCTGGAATGCACGCGGCATTAAAAATAAAATACCGGAATTAATTCACCACTTAGAAAAATACAAAATAAAAATAGCTGCGATTAATGAAACCCACTTAATTCCGACTGATAGAATTACTATACTAAATTATGCAATCTATAGGCGCGACAGAGTTAATCAAAGAGGAGGGGGAGTAGCCCTTATTGTCCATAAAAGCATAAAAAACACTGAATGGCAGCTCCCCGATTTTCAGAATCTCGAAGCAGTAGCAATTAACTTAACTATTAACAGGCAAAACATAAAAATTATTTCTATGTATGCGCGACCAGGTAGGTCCCTGAGCGTGGCTGATCTGGACGCCCTGTATGGGGCGGCCCCGACCTTCCTCGCTCTAGGAGACATAAATGCTAAACATAGAGAGTGGAACAGCAGGCGAGCCACACAGAATGGTACAATTCTTTATAACCACCAATTAAATCACAACTACCAAATTCATGCTCCCATGGAGCCCACACACGACACTGGGCGTGTGGGGGTTCTCCCAGATGTTCTAGACATCGTTATTAATAAACGTGTGCACTCGGGATTCGAACTCGAAGTTGTACACGACTTAACGTCTGACCACTTCCCTGTTCATTTAATTTTTGACGACGCAAATGTCGACTCGAACCCACCTCGTAAAGTCAGGGACTACAAAAATGCAGATTGGGTTAGCTTTAAAAATTTTTTGTCATTACATCTTTCAGAACTCGACGAAATAAATAATAGTGATAATCTAGAAAACGCTATAACCACTTTTACCGCGAAAATTCAAGACGGAATTAGCCAGTGCATCCCAGAAAAGGAGGTTAAGTTAATGCATGACGAGCTGCCAGCATACATCTGCGATATGATATCGCAAAAGAACAGACTGCGCCGCGAATACACACGGCGACGCACGCACATTATTAAACGCAGAATCAACGAGCTTCAAACTGCTATATCAGATGAACTCTCGTTGTGGCGTAGCAGCCAGTGGGAAGCCAAAATCGCGAAGCTCAATGTACAGGACGGGAGTACCTGGGCAATGACTAAGCGAATTTTGAATAAATTTGATAAAATTCCACCCCTCCAAACAAATAATGGACTCGCATTTCTTCCCCAGGACAAGGCGCAAGCTTTCGCAAGCACCTTAGAAACAGCATTCCAGCCCAATTTGCAGCCTTGTGACAGGCCATTCACTGCACAAATTTACCGCGAACTCCGCGCTAAACTGCACCAGCCCACTATCTCTGAGCCTCTCCCCACCCAGGCCCAAGAAATTAAGCGTGCTATCAAGAATATGAAGCCGCGAAAAGCCCCTGGGAACGACGGCATACAAGCAGTTGTTCTCAAACAGCTTCCAGACGAAGCCTTTGAATATCTGGCTGAATGCATTAATGCAATGCTCAGACTGAATATTTTTCCCTCCCAGTGGAAGGAAGCAAAAGTAATAGTCTTCCACAAGCCGGGCAAGGACAAAACACTGCCCCAAAATTACAGGCCAATAAGCCTATTGAGTACTGTGTCTAAAGTTGCGGAGCGCATAATTTTACACAGACTTAAAGTACACATACACGAACATAACTTGCTGCCAAATGAGCAATTTGGCTTTCGCAGTGCTCATTCGACTACCCATCAACTGGTCCGTCTTACCGAAGAGATAACCAGCGCATTCAACGTCCAAGACTACGTAGTTGCTACGTTTCTCGATGTAGAAAAGGCCTTTGATAGAGTTTTTCATGCAGGGCTAATATATAAAATGTATGAAGCAAACTTCCCGGATTGCTACACTAAACTCATTGCATCCTACCTAGCAGGCAGAACCTTTAGAGTGTCATCTGAAGGGGCAACGTCTGACCTAAAATTAATTAAAGCCGGAGTGCCGCAGGGCAGCATCCTAGGCCCAGTACTATTTAATATATATGTACGCGACATGCCTCGCCCCGCACATAGACTAGTCAAGCTAGGCTGCTATGCAGACGACACTGTACTGTATAGCAGATCTCATAACCTACAGCTGGCCACTACCAGGCTCCAGACTGCGCTCACTGAAGTTGAACAGTGGTGTACAGCCTGGCGCATAAAAGTAAACACGACCAAGTCTGAGGCGATTGTGTTTACACGCAAAAACCTCCCGCCAGCCGACAACAGGCCGCAACTACGCCTATTTGATGAGCCAATCCCTCACAAGGACGTAGTTAAATACCTAGGTGTCCACATGGATAGGAAACTCCTGTGGAGACAGCACATTGACATTAAACAAACCCAAGCTCAGGTTAGAATGCGCGCATTATATCCTGTAATGAGCAGGCGATGTGGCAGCACAGTCAAAAATGGATTACTGCTCTACAAAGCTCTCATACGCCCGATAATCACGTATGCAGCCCCAGTCTGGGCTACTGCAGCATACTGCCATCTAATAAAACTGCAGCGAGTTCAGAATAGATGCATTCGAATCGCTGCAGACGCCCCGATATACTGTCCAGTAGAGAACTTGCACAGTGAAACTAACACTGAAACTTTGCAAGATTTTTATATCCGCACAACCCAAAATTTTTACGATAAATGCGTAAATAATTTAAATCCACATATTTCCTCCCTTGGAAACTATGATCCAAATAATACACAGAAGTATAAGCTTCCGAAATCAATCCTGGCGCACCGCCCGCCGTAGCTGCGGGCGAGGCGCCCCCTGATTGGCCGAGCCTGACAGCCAACCAGCGCACGACCCCCTCCAAACAAAACTAGCTCATAGAACATGTTATGAGTAGAGCCTTCCCACTAGGCTTACACGGCGCCCTCCAGCCAACACACAATTACATGCACGACCAACCTGTTTGAATGCTAATTCAAAATGGTCCGAAGCATGCGGGTGGTGGTTCGACTCCCAGGAGTTCACTGCCTGACATGTTAGGGCTGACTCTCTATGACTGATGGTCATGGCCGGCCTGGTTGGTTTCACCCCCAGTGCTGGTTGTGTTTCTGAAAGACATGAGATTTTGAATTACTGACTACTGCTTTCGCATAGGCATTTAACCTGCAAGGTTTCACTTCAACTCATAGCTTATTTAAATAATTTAATTATTTAAACCCACACAAGGCAGCTCGAAACTTAGATTAAATTTATTTAAATACTCGGAGGGCTGAGTAATTTAAATAATAGTAAATTAGATGCTACTCTGCTGTGCCGCCAGCTGTCAGTGCAAATAAACACCGTTGAAGCTGACCTTGCCAACGAGTGGAATGCTGCAGCAATGGTGGGTGCAGTAGGGTGGTATATTATATTATATTGCATTCTAATTTAAGTATAATATTAAGTATTAATTAATAGGATTCCGACCGTGTGCCTGACCACGTCCTGCGGTGCAAATATGCAACATTGGACTAGCCAATAATTGACATGCCCAGGCTGGCAGCAACATGTGTCGGAATTAAGGCCCCCACACCCCCACTACACTCGTTGCGCCGATCGCTGAACCAGTCGCGTTTTTGACCCAGCGGGGTTCTAATGAAACCAGTCGCGTTTTTGGCCCATCGGGGCCCTAATGAACTACACACATATGTCCTGACTGTCCCTTAGATTAAAATATATTAAGTGAACATAATAGGTGTCTGACCATGTGCCTGACCACGTCCTGCGGTGCAAATATGCAACATTGGCCTAGCCGATGATTGACATGCCCAGGCTGGCAGCACAATGTGTCGGGCATGCATGACCGTGGCAGCTGGGGCAACCTGGGAGCTGCGGTCATATATATACAGCTGCAATATGTACTTCTTTTTCAGCTAACCTGGCTGGCTGGCAGCCTGGCGGGAAACGACTAAAGTCGCCCCCTAAAAACCAGTCCTACCAAACTAAAATGCGGACAGAAATGCCCAAGTGCCCGCCCTTGCTTAGTAGACATTTTCTACTCTTCCAACTCTTCTTCCTGAGCCATCCTTCTACTCCCGTAACCAACCAGCATGAAATTAATGCATGAATTTTTGCATCCCGCATGTAAGTGCCCAGGGTTTTCCCTGTGTCTATGCAGGTTTTACCTGGGCCCAACTTATCTAGTATAGTCTAGAATAGTCAAGTGAGGGGAGTTAGTCATGGCGCCAATTGCTGCCATGGCTGGCCAATCCCCCTCCTTAGCACATATGCATGTTCCCTTCTCTGCATGGTACCCCCTGCATGATTAGAGCGTATAGGCTTCGGCCTGAGACGCACTTAGAGTCTCTCCCTAACCCGGACCCCTCCCAATACACTTAGTTTTAAACTTAGGTTAGGAAAAAAAAAAAAAAAAAAAAAAAAAATTGAGAGAAAAATTTTATTTTCACTTTGCTCTTGCATTCTGTAGGATCAGTCTCGTCATGGCAGATACCGCAGCAGCGACTGCAGCACCAGCTGTTGCCCCATCACAGGCAGCTTCCCCGAAGAAAGGCAAGGCTGCGTCGAAGAAGCCACGAGCCAAGCCCGCGCACCCGCGCACATCTGAAATGGTGGCCTCTGCGATCAAGAGCCTCAAGGAAAGGGGCGGCTCATCACTGCAAGCCATCAAGAAATACGTCGCCTCTACCTACAAAGTAGATGCGGAAAAGCTGGCACCTTTCATCAAGAAATACTTGAAGGCAGCAGTGGCTAGCGGCGAGCTTGTCCAAACCAAAGGCAAGGGTGCGTCTGGCTCCTTCAAGCTGGCTTCAGGGACCACCGGTGCTCCGGACCAGCCCAAGGCTCCAAGCGGCAAGCGTGGTGCAGCTGCCCCTAAGGAAAAGAAGCGATCCGTAGCCAAGAAGGCAGCGGTGGGCAAGAAACCAGTCAAGAAGACTCCGCCTACAGCAGAAAAGAAAAAAAAGGCAGCAGCTGCAACCCCCAAGCCCAAGAAGGCACCTTCAAAGGCAAAAAAGGTGTCCAAACCTCCCACGAAGAAACCCCGTGCTCCAAAGCCAAAGAAGGTTGCCCCAAAGAGCAAGTCGCCCAAGAAAGCAGCCCCAAAGCGGAAATGAAGATGCCAGCAGGACCGCTGGCACTTTCTGTGGCACTGTACCACCTTATCGGCCCTTCTAAGGGCCAACAATACTAGTCATGAAGGTATCAGTTGTTGCAATCATTGCCTCCTATAGCCACACCTCTGCCGTTAGGTAAAATTCTGGTTAAAAAATTTCTTATGGTATTTGAAGCGGGGGAAATAAATAAATAAATAAAGAAATTTATCAATTACATTGTGTGTATAGTTTAGGTGCAAAATTATTTAAAGTTTTTAAGCAGGAAAACGTCTTACAAACATCTCACTCTTATTTCAGCATATATATATATATATACACATATATACACACACACACACACATATTTTTTTTGTAAGGATTAGGTCTCAGGGTATTAATGGTGAACTTTATGCTGCTGCTGCTGCTGCTGCTGCTGCTGCTGCTGCTGCTGCTGCTGCTGCTGATGGTGCTGCTACTGCAGACAGGCACTGTTTGAAGAGTTTTTATTTCCTATGCAGAATACATTGCATTGTGTGCAAATCTTTTGTGTACAATATAAACAACCACCTCAAAACACAGACACTATAACTGTGTTTTTCCAAATTCTTATTAATGTAATATATTATTGGCTGGGTAAAGGTCAACGACAGCTAATAGGTACAAAAAGCCAGACAACTGTTTTCCTTTCAAATTTGACAGTTATTTTTAGCCCTAATAAGGGCTGTTTTTTTTTTCCCCCTTGCAAAAAAAATGGCAAGGAACTCAAGCACGCTCGCCACGGATACGCCGGGCAAGCTGGATGTCCTTGGGCATGATGGTGACCCTCTTGGCGTGGATGGCGCACAAATTGGTGTCCTCGAAGAGCCCCACCAGGTAAGCCTCGCTGGCCTCCTGCAGCGCCATGACGGCCGAGCTCTGGAAGCGCAAGTCTGTCTTGAAGTCCTGGGCGATCTCTCGCACCAGGCGCTGGAAGGGCAGCTTGCGGATAAGCAGCTCGGTACTTTTCTGGTAGCGCCTGATTTCTCGCAGCGCGACAGTGCCAGGGCGGTAGCGATGTGGCTTCTTCACTCCCCCCGTGGCCGGCGCGCTCTTGCGAGCCGCCTTGGTGGCCAGCTGCTTGCGCGGCGCTTTGCCTCCAGTAGATTTACGAGCCGTCTGCTTCGTGCGCGCCATCGTGGTCCGTCTGCGCGTGCTGTAAAAATTTCAACAGTTTTGTTAAAGCTGTGGTGCACTGCGATTGGCCCGGCATCTCCATTGGCTGGCGAGAACAGCCAATCACAGCACAGAAGTCGATCCATAGAAACTAACGACAGAGGCGGCCGAGCAGCGGATCCATCCTCTCGCGACGACTGTAGTGGCATCCCGTCTGCACTTTCTGACCTTCAGGACCTACTAAAATTCCTCCGAGAAACCAACTTTGCCTCCTTCATGTCACACCTCAAACCATACATGCTCCTCGCCAATACAGTCTCCGATCCTTCTATGAAAACCCTCCTGCTCGTTCAGGCCCTGACGACCTTCACGGGCTGCGAATAAGGTCGCAATTGCCAGGACAACACCAAAACTACCTGTCCCCAAGCCACGGGAATCCAGCATCGCGTGTTAAACTCACAGCAAACACCGCGGCCGGCCCGCAGAGCGGACTGCGCTGTGATTGGCTAGAGCCAAATACCACCAGCCAACCAGAGCGAAGCACCGACTTCGCCACTATCAGCCAGTTTTTTCACCACAATACTCGCGGTATTTTTCTCGTACCAACACATAAATAACCAAATAAATTCATACACAACCAATTAATAAAATTAAAATTAATATTATTAAATTCCGCAAAAGTTTAAAAAAAAAAAAAAATAAATAAAATCTAAGCAGAGAAAAACTGTGCAAATAATTGGCCAGAGCCAATGTCCCTACACAACGAACGAAGCACCGACCTCGTCACAGCCAAGCCATGAAATTAATTTAAAGCCAACACCAATTAATTAATTAATTATTAATTAATTAATTAATTCATTACTTGCTCATTATTTTATTTTGGAGACCAGGACGCATTCCCCGACCACC